>NC_060069.1:64716290-65019320 GCF_922984935.1 Meles meles
CTAGGTCTATTAGACAGGAATTTGGAAATGATTCAGGTGGACGAGGAGAGAGAATTAAGATTTTTTAGAAGTGAAGAAACCCTAAGAGACCTATCAGACTCCATTAGTAAAGCCAACGTAAGAATTTAAAGAGTATACTGGAAGGAGGATAAAAGAAGGAGGGGGGAAGGAAGGGTTATTTAAAGAAATAGTAGTGGAGAACTTCTCAAACCTAGGGAAAGAACTAAATAAACATACAAGTCTCTGAAGCTAGCAGATCATGTTGCTATTGCAATGCAAAAAGACCCTGTCTGAGACACATTATAATTAAGCTTTCAAACTCAAGGATAAAGAAAGAATCTTAAAGGTGGCCAGGGTGGGGTGGTGGTGGTGGAAGCAGTAATCTACAATGGAATACCCATTAGACTATCAGCAGAGTTCTCAGTAAAAACTCTACAGGCCAGGAGTTTGGAATGATGTATTCAAAGTATTAAGAGATAAAACTTGCCAATAAAAAATACTTTATGCAGCAAAGTTATCCTTCAGAGATGAAGGCAAAATAAAGGCTTTACGAGAGAAACAAAAGCTGAGGGAGTTTACCATGAGGCATGAGACATGCCTTACAAGAAGTACTGAAAGGAGCTCTTATACCTGAAACAAACAAAAACCAAAACTACTAAAACTTTTGAGGAAGGCATTAAATAGATAGAATCAGAAAACTATAACTCTATTTTAGAATAGGGTGCTCAACTTTGTAGCATAAAGGTTAATGAAAAAAAAGGGTTAAAATAACTATAGCTAATGCTAGTCAGTAACAAGCTCATAACATAAAAAGGGATAACTTATGACAATAAAAATATAAAAGGGGAGGAGGAAAACAATGGAACCTGTATAGGCAAAGGAAGGTAAGTTGCTATTGGCAGAAAAAGGACTATTTTATCTATGAGACATATTATGCAGATCTTATCATGGTAACCACAAAACAAAAATCTAGAGCAAAGACAGGAAACATGAAAATAAGAAAATTAAGCCAATCCTCACACAAAAAGAACCACCCCCCTTTGTAAAATCTATGATTCCAAAGTCTGCAATCCAAGAAGCAGGATGTGTACCTGAGGGAAGAAAATACCATGTCTGAATCCAGGTAATAATATTTTTACTTATTTTTTTCATTTGGGTATAATTGACACACAATGTTTCACACATTAGTTTCAGGTGAACAACATAGTGATTCAACTTCTGTGTACATTATGCTATGTTCACCACGATTGTAGCTACCATCTGTCACCACATAACACTAATACAATGTTATTGACTATATTCCCTATGCTGTGTCTTTCATTCCCATGACTTACTCATTCCACAACTGGAAACCTGTATCTCCCATTCTTATCACCCACTTTTGCCCATCCTTCCTCTGGTAATCATCAGTTTGTTCTCTGTTTATAGGTCTGTCATATCTCTGTATTTATAAATACTGCTTTTTATTTGCTTGTTTATTCACTTGTTTTGTTTTTTTATATTCTACAACTTAGTGAAATAATATGGTATTTTTCTTTCCCAGTCTGACTTATTTCAGTTAGCACAACATCTAGGTCTATTCATGTTGTTACATATGGCAAGATCTCATCTTTTTTTTTTTTAATGTCTGTGTAATATTCCTCTGTGTGTGTGTGTGTGTGTGTGTGTGTGTGTGTGTGTGTGTATACTTCCCTCCTTCCAGTATACCCTTTAAATTCTTATGTTGGCTTTCCTAATGGAGTCTGATAGCTCTCTTAGGGTTTCTTCACTTCTAAAAAATCTTAATGGATAAGGGATAACTTCCCTTACCCATTCATTTATCTAAGGACACTTAGGTTGCTTCCATGTCTTGGTTATTGTAAATCATGCTGCAATAAACACAGCAGTGTATAAATCTTTTTGATTAACTGTTTTGGTTTTCTTTCTATTCAGTAATGGAATTACTGGATCATATGGTATTTCTATTTTTAACTTTTGAGAAAAACGCCATACTATTTTCCACAGTGGTTGCACCAGTTTATATTCCTGTTAAGTGCATGGGAGTTCCTTTTCATCCACATTCTTATCAACACTTGTTTTCTTGTCATTTTTATTTTAGATGTTCCAACAGGTGTGAGGTGATATCTCATCGTGGTTTTGATTTGCGTTTCCCTAATGACGAGTGATGCTGAGCATCTTTCCATTTTGCCCAGCCGGCATACCCCTGCACTGAGCATCTTGGCATACTCTGGCTTCTACTCAGGGGATTATAATTTTAAAAGATTGAACTTTTATAGATGACCACTCCATAGTAACTTGAATGAAAGACAACTTCAGAAACATCTGCAAAATTTATGAATATATTTTACTAAGGAAAAAAAATTCCACAATGAAACAAAATAAGAATTTTAAATTATTTCTTATTCTTATTTCTTGTTCTTCTATGAATACAGAGCAAAAAAAAAAAATCTAGAATTAAAAATAGCTCCATCTTTTAAATAGTTTATAGGCAAAACTTTAAGTAGTTAGAAGTTAATTTTCATTATATTGATAGAAAAAATGTTAAAGCATTCTTTAGATTAAAAGTACAATATATTAAGATTCATAACGCATGCATTCCTACATTTACCAAGTTGTTATTGAGTTCCTTCATGTGTGAGACATTGTTGACCTGGGGTTTGGGGACACTTGGTGGTGGTATGGTGTGGGTGACATCATATTATCAGACTCTAAGAACTGGCTCACTTCTCCTTTCAGTAACTTTTCCTAGATCCTCTCTGTCTCTCTGTGTAATAAAGAACAAAAGACAAAGCTGCAGCAGGGTGAAGGGAAGTTCCAGACGTTATTCAAATGAAAGCCCTTTGTGCAGAGATACAAACTACAGATACTTAGTGAGATTATAAGCTTTAAAACTCACTTCAGAATTTAACATTTAGAGAAGCCAAATAGAAACAGAACACTAAAACCCTTAAAGCAAGCTTCAGGGCCTCTGTGGGAAGGAAAAGCAGTCATTCTGATAGCCCTGAAGCCACTTGGGCTCACCGGAAACACTGAAGATTCCTTCCAGGGAGGCCTCTGTTTAGCCTCAGGGAACGCAGGAGCTTCAAGAGGGCAAGAGCACACCCACCCCCACACACACCCCAGGTGAGAGACTTTCCTACAGTCAAAGTAACAGAAAAGTAAATTCCATAAAAACAAAACAAAACCCAAAATCCCCAAAATAACAACTTTGTTTTGTTAAGACAACATTAGGCCAATCCAGGGGGCATTCAGGCATTTTCCCAGAGGCCCTGTCTGCCCCCGCAGAGATAAAGGGAAGATGGCAGAGGTAGTCCAGAAGCCATTTGTAGCTCCAGCTCTTACACTTCCTCCTCGTTCAACGACACTGCCATATAAATCACATTCGCTCAAATCACCAGCGCAGGCCTGCACTGGAGACACATTAGAGACCTTCCATTGCCCGCACGCTCAATTTAGAGCATTTTTTTTAAATGGCTAGTCAGTCAGTCAGTCAAATCAAATTGTCCTCCTGCCTGTTTAGCGCGGATGAAGGGGATTGCCTTCGCTACCCCACCCCTTCTCCGTGCCTGAGAGGGAGGCAAGGGCAGATGCCCTTGCGCACGCAATCGCCCTCTCCTGTCTCATTACCCAGCCACTCTTGCTGCTGCGAAGCCCCACCCCGTACCCCCGGCGGCGCTTCATCCAACCTGTCTTCATTTATTTCAATTACAGACCACAGGTGGCATGCAGTAACTTGTTTCTCATGAATTCTAGTTAACTGCCACAAGTGTTTGAAAATGAAAAGTCCCTATAAATAATAGATATTTCATATGTCATTCGAATGCCACCAAAGTTTTAAAATATTTATATCCTAAACAGTGTCCTTGAAGTTCCTGGCTGGATCAAGACCATGACTGGGCATTTTACATATTACCTGAAGCAGACAGGCAGGCATGCACCTGTGGCCTCTGGACCATTCTTCTACAAGAGGAAGAGTGACAAAAGCAGTAACATACAGGCTTCACTCAGTCAGAAGCTTATCTGGACATGCTATGGAGCCTGTGGTCCCAACATGGCCCTATGATACCATTTCTGGGTTTCAGGTATCACATATATGTTTAGCTGCTAGTAGGGCTCTACTATGTTTTGGAGAACTGAAAACAGTGATCTATCTCCAATCTGCTTTTTTTTTTTTTTTTAAGATTTTATTTATTTATTTGACAGAGAGAGAGATCACAAGTAAGCAGAGAGGCAGGCAGAGAGAGAGAGGAGGAAGCAGGCTCCCCGCGGAGCAGAGAGCCCGATGTGGGGCCCGATCCCAGGACCCTGAGATCATGACCTGAGCCGAAGGCAGCGGCTTAATCCACTGAGCCACCCAGGCGCCCCTCCAATCTGCTTTTTAATTGAGATTGTGCTATGTCAATTCAAGCAACATTTACTGAAATCCTCTTATGTGCCAGGTATTTTGCTAAATCCTAGGGAAACAAAGATCAAAAAGATCTTCCTGCTTCTGGTGGATCCTCAGTGTAAAATCCTCACTGAGTAAACACATAATTTCACATTCTTCTTTTTCACTGTGGGCTAATATAAGAAGCATGAAGACTGTTTCTGTCCCTTTTGAAAAATGATATATTTTCAACTATATTCGAGGTTGATCTGTTCTTAAATTCAGAACCAGACCTGGATGCTCCTTTTCTTTAAACAGAGAGCAAAACCAAAACCATTCCCATTTTGCTAGAACTATCAGAAACTCTGAGGTAAATTAAGTTCTGAATTTTGTTATCTAAAACCAGCTTCTAAATCTCTGGTTTTTTAGTTCTTTTTAATTTCTCAAACTGCCTCAAACTAAGCAAGTATTCACTCCTTCAACAAATAGTCACCAACTAGGTGAGATGTTTATAGAATTTCTTTAAAACCTCAAATTTAAAATAAGATAAAAATTAATGGCAAAGTATAAATATGCAACTTAGTAATAGGTCTGAAGAGACACGTGATAACGTGTATAATAATTTCTACAGTTATTTGACACAAAATAAGGATCTCTACTAAAACCTAGGAGGACTTGCTCTGAACAGACTTTCTGATAATCTAGCATGCTTCACACACTGAAATGTATTTGTACTGGTCAGCATTTCCTCTCCTCCAGCCTCTGGATCTATTGCTGAACATCACAGCGAGCAATGAAGTCAGCCGTGTCTAGAATAAAAGACTTTCTTTCAAATGTGTGCTCAATTTATCTGAATCAGATGCCTCTGGCTGCTGGAATTCTCGATACAGACTGAAATTGTAATTTGTTCTCTGTTGAGCATCTGATGCAAACAGCAACAAAAACACCGGTCAAAAAGACAATGAATTAGAGCCTTGTTTGCAATATATGTTATAAATTATAATAGAAATTATATATAATATAATTGTAGTGCATATATTTGATTTAAAATAGAAAATAAGGTGTCTTCTTAAATGTAGTTCTGGGTATGGATTTAAAGCAAACCTTCATTTTCCCTCATAACAAAAGATTATGGGTTTCTCATGTCCAGGGAATAAAACCAAACAACATTTCCATAGGCCATTAGTTAGCATACATATGAAATCCTAAAAATGATTATATCACAAAGTTAAGGATAGCTTATATTTTTTATTAAATTTATGGATTTTCTTTAGTAGCATTTTTATATGTAGAACTAGTTTTAAAGGCATATATTCATTTCTGTATTAAGAAAATAGCTCATTTTCATCACATATGAGCAATTACTAATTGAAAGGAATTACTTTTATTTCTTTCCAAATCTGGTTGCAATTTCAGTAGCAGTGCACAACGCTGCCATTTAAACTAGAAAGTTCATATTTAATGCTATTCACCATTTATCTTCACTTAAAAACAACAATAACGGTGTGGCCAAGTGATATCTTAGGCAGTTGGAATTAACTTTTCTGATCTATTTCTGTGTAGAGTGACAACTTCTGCCTTTTAGTTCAACTGAGGGTGTTTCCAAGGTTTTTCTTTTATTTCTCTCTTTGTGCGCGCACTCTCTCTCTCTCTCTCACTCCCACTTCTTCTCTCCCCCTCTCTCGTCATACTTTCTAAACATCTCACACAAATACTATGGGATTAAGTCCAGCTAGGAACTAGGCTACCTCAAAATACGATCAGTGGAACTGCCTGCCTTAGGTCACCTGAGCTGCTTGTTAAAATGCAAAATTTGGGTCCCAACAGAACTATTGCATCAGTTTTTGGGGGGTAGGATCCCAGTAAGTTCACATTTTCACCAGTGTTTGATATGCCAGGTAAAGTTTGACAGCCACAGCTCTAGACTTTCTTTATGTAAAGCTTCTAAGTAGTCAGACCTGGCCTTATACATGGTTGAATCTCTCCTTTCACCATAATGGGAATCATTTTATTCTCACTCAAAGATGTGGATACCACAAATACAAGGGCCACAAGGTCCAAATCCACTGTTACTCTCTAATAAATAAATTGTAACTGGTGTAACTTTATACTGTGATTAACTGTACTGTAATGACTTGAAAACAACAATCTGAGTAAACTCAATGATGTCATATATACCAGAATCTCTGGTAGCTAAAACAGTGTTTTTTGGCCTCTAAATCATGTTGATATAGATAGAGTCATTGATTGAACATATATACACAAACAACTAAAATATTACTGACTTCAATATCTTCCCTTAACCTTCTGGTTACCCAGCTCCCATAGTTCTCCAGTCACCTTTTCCATTGCCCAGACACACCCACTTCACTTACTTCTCCCTACCCTCAATCATCAGACCAACAGAGTTCTGTAAATGATTAAAAGTTCAGGACCCTCCAACTGTTGGACTTCTGCTAACCATTTACCAATTATTGCTGTGAAAGAAACCACAGGTATGAATTGGATGGTATTTACAAATGCAATTGGGAAATATTAGAAAGTTACATTTTCAAAATGCACATGAGAAAGAGAAGATATGTACTAAAACTGGACTATTTTTTTAATGATTTATTTATTCACTCTAGAGAAAGAGAGAGAGAGGGAAAGAGCTCATGCATGCAGGGGGAAGGGCAAAGGAAAAGAACCTCCAAGCAGACTCCCTGCCAAGCACAGAGACTGATCTGATCCTGGGCTTGCTTGATCCCAGGACCCATGAGATCATGACCTGGGCCAAAACCAAGAGTCAGACGCTTAACCGACTGAGCCACCCAGATGCCCCAAGATCTGGACTACTGTCCATGTGAGGATCAAGGCTTTAGGACAGTAAGTAACTTTTTTGAACGGCAGAGCCACATCAGAACATTCTCTAGGGGTATAGTTGGTATAGTTAAAGCAAGTGTAATTCTCAATTCAAAACAAATGAATCAGTGGCCCACCTCACTTGGAAACACATACATACACATTTAGGTATTCTGAGTTAGTGAATTTGAAACCTCTCAACCTACCATATGTCCCC
Source organism: Meles meles (assembly GCF_922984935.1). Taxonomy (NCBI): domain Eukaryota; kingdom Metazoa; phylum Chordata; class Mammalia; order Carnivora; family Mustelidae; genus Meles; species Meles meles. Next base: position 64,723,715 of record NC_060069.1, read on the forward strand.
ATCACTCTGCCTTTCAGGTGATTTTTCTAGGAGTCAAATGTGTCTACATTATTAAAATTTTAAAAGTAATTTAAGTATCCTACCAATCACTATCACATAATAATGATAAACCACCTTTGTTCACAATGTTCATAATAAGTAGTTGTCTGATAATAGTAACTAATATTTTAATTTACTAACAAACCATGAGGTAAGAAAATATACCAACATGGAGTGTTTCTTTAATAACTGATATAGTGGTTTTTTTTTAATTCCTGGAGAGTAGACTCATAATATTTATATTTGAAAAATAATTATCCATAAAGTAAATTACCATAAAAATCAATTACCTAGAAATAAAGATAAACAAAGGTTAGCGACATCTTAGAAGTGACACATATTAACAGGGTGAATAATCTTGTGTGAAGAATTTTAGATTAGCAAATACAGAAAAATGTACTTATTTTCATCTAATACAGCCTGTTTACTAGATGTATCCACTCAAGCTATCAGCCATGAATGCTTCTCCTTTCTGGTTAAATACAGGGAATACATTTGTTGCTAGGTTGAAACTAAATTTAGAAGAGACAAGTGACTGACTGCTGTTCAGGAATCTGATAACATCTCCATAGATTTTGGTCAGGAGAGGGTTACATTTTAAATTTTACTTGACACTTTCTATATAAATCAGTTTTAAGAGAGCTTAACTGATCACAAAAAGACTGTAAAGTGCTGCTCAGATCTTCCTAGTAGTGCAGACAGACTGTACTGTCAGAAGATGCTACTGTACCTAAACTATCTATAAACATTCAAGAATTACAGCCTGAAATTTAGAATTACAAGTGGTGTAATTTTCTAAGTTTTAGCTCTTCTCCATTTTTACCTCTCTTTCCCCATAAAGTTTTAAAAATATTACACATCTTTCTGGGATAAGCTAAACCCTATGGTGTCTAAGTCCCAGAGGACAGCTATCTCTAGATGGGTGCTATGTAACTAACACGGCCACTATATAAATCTCTACTGCCAACCTAGTAGATATTCTTAAATCAGAAAACATGGCTTTATTGAAAAATGGGTCTCTTCACTGGCTATGTGTTACCACAGGTGCTATATCCTCTGTGAGATTCTTTTTCACTTACAACCAACAAGGCAATTGGGTATTGCTGAAGTTCCAAATTTGATACTGACTAAAACTCAGTTAAGAATATAAAATCAACTCTATGTAAAACAATTGCCAAAAATTCAATTTCTAATACAGTTTTAATCATAAAAGATGACAGTAAACATATGACCAATTCCTCAACAAAACATTATTATGCTCCCTCTCTTTCCCTCTCTCATTACTCATTCAATCATTCATATACTAAGCAACATACATTAGCTTATAGCTAATTAGCATATAAGTTACATAATGTAGAAAAATAATCACTATTTATCTAATTACTGTCATTACTGTTTTCAACTGTGTGCCCAACATCAGAAATTGGGGCACATGGCTGGATCTATCAGTAGAGCATGAAACTCTTGATCTCAGGGTCGTGAGTTCAAGTACCATTTTGGGCATGGAGCCTACTTAAAAAGAGGAAGAAGAAGAAGAAGGAAGAGGAGAAGGAGGAGAAGAAGAACATGGAGAAGGAGGGGGAGGGGAAGAAGAGGAAGAAGAAGAAGAGAAAGAAAGAAAAACAAAAAAGAAAAAAGAAGTTGTCAAAGTAATGAGCTGCCTATTTACCTGCAGAACATCCCACAAAGATATTCTTGCAATCATCCTCTCAAACTACAAAATTACCCTGAGGAAGGAAAAGATGTCAGGTCTAAGGAAAATAGCAGACATGGTCATAGGTGTCTGGTTCCTTTAGGGGGCTCCCTTACCTCTGTATGCCTAATGCTGTTAGACCAGTCAGCTGAAGAGGATTCCTGCTACATCTAATTTCTGACTCCAGACTTGAATGGCTAACAGCATAGGACAGCTTTTACACACTTTTCTCATCAAAGTTGTGAAGTAAGTGTTTCACCTTCTAAGATTTTAGCATTTGGTTCCTTGTCATATTTCTTCCAGTGTGAAATGTATGATCGACAAAGGCTTCTTCTATGTCATTCCCCAGGATGTATAAATAATGTCTAATAACTACATTTGGGGTTATCCTTCCAAGAAGGATAGTTCAAAATATCAAAGTTCCATGTTTAAGATTCATGGCAATGTTTCTAGAGTCAAACTACCTGGATTTAAACCCCAAATTTTCTACTTTTCCACTACTCAGGTGGGCTACCCTGACCACATTTCTTCACCTTTCTGTACCCCAGGTTTTATCTATAAGCTTGCAAATTTAACAGTACCTGTCTCATAGGGATGCATTCAGGTATAGTAATAATAATAAATATATAAAGCACTTAAAATGGTCCTTGGCAGGGCGCCTAGGTGGCTCAGTTTGTTAAGAAGCTGCCTTTGGCTCAGGTCATGATCCCAGGACCATGGGACTGAGTCCTGCATCAGACTCCCTGGTCAGCAGGGAGTTTACTTCTCTCTCTGTCCCTCCCCCCTGTTTGTGCTCTTGCTCTCGCTCTCTCTCTCGCTCTCGCTCTCTCTCACTATTTTAAATAAATAAATAAAATCTTTTAAAAATAAATTAAAAAACAGGGGTTTGCCTTTTTGAAAAAAAAATGGTTCTGGCACATAATATGTCCAATAAATGTTGACTATTCTGATGTATGCTTAAGAACCAAGCAAGTGGTTAAGGTTGGGGCATTTTGGAGGTGAGGAAGTATCTCTCCTGAGGACCCTGAAACAATAATACATACCTGATCACATAATACACCTGGATTTTAGGACCTTGGGGGATCAAAGGGTGGAAGGTAAGTTAAAAATTGAGGAGACTTTTTTAAAAACTAGACTATATTAAGTGACATCTTTATTTTAAATAAATAATAAAATAAATAAATATAACCTCAATTGTGTTCATTCTTCACTTTTATTCCTCATATTTATTATATTCCTTATACTTATTATAAGGAATAAAAGTGAAGAATTAGTGCAATTGAGGTCATATTTATTTATTTTATTATTTATTTAAAATAAACTTAAAGAGGGATCCTGGGTGTCTCAGATGGATAAGTGTCTGCCTTTGGCTCAGGTCATGATCTCCAGGTCCTGGGATAGAGCCCCATGTTAAGCTCCCAGCTCAGCAGGGAGTCTGCTTTCTTCCTCTACCTCTGCCTCACCCCCTGGTTGTGATCTCTCTGTCTCTCTCTCTCTCAAATGAATAAATAAAATCTTAAAAAAGTAAAATAAAATAAAGATGTCACTTAATATGGAGCAGCACTTTATTCTGACAAATACCATACTAAACTCACAATCCTACTCTGGAATTAGTACCGGCTAATTATACCATTAAATTGACAGTCCTAATCAGAAATAATTTAAACAAAGTTTCATTAGTTAAACATCATCTATATATGCTTTCTGTTATACTTGCAACAGAAGCTGATAGGAAGATATCAAATCATATCAAGCCATGTAATCTTTTTTCTCCCAAAAGACAATTCAGACTGCTTGACTTTCCTTTTTCCCATCTCTCTCCTCCTCACATTCTCAAGTTCCTTTACAAATAACTCATCAGCAGTGGAACTGTTTACTTGAATTGCCCCTTTATGGGTTAAAGAGCTGTTATGTGCCACTGTTAAAAACATGGAGATGATTCCGGCCCTCGGAGCTAACTAGAAATATTGAATTAACCTGCATTTCAGTTTTAGTTGTTTACATAAACAAAGCCTAAGTCTACTCAAATTTTTCATGGCATGATTACAAAAATAATGGCAAAATAATTATATATTTAAGATAACAGAAAAAAATATTTTATTTTTGCACACTTGCCTATCCAAAACATTCATATTCTCTCATTCTCATTGAAAATGAAATATTTTTTATTATTTTTTTCAAGATACCAAGTAGTCTGAAAATTCAGAAGTTAAATGATTCCTATAATGGTTTCCCCTTCATGTAACAGTTTTGGTAAAACTGCCTTATGATAAATAAAGATTTTGCTTAAGGGAAAGAAATTTGTCATCCATGATGTAAATAGATTAAAGACAATGGAAGATCACATTCTAATTAAAAAAGTGACAGTAAATGATAATCTACTAAGCAAATTGCCAATATTTGCATCTATTAGCTGTCACATCCATGAACTAGGACAAATTTATAATATGTTACTTATACCTCATTTCTAAAATGGAGACAAGAGGTTATTTTTCCTGTCATATTTAATGCTCGTGAAACTAAGGAGTATAATACCGTATTTCATGAACATGATACTAAATTCCTGCATTTAAACAAGCCATTCAGTGGTTTATTATTGGATTGACAACTTTATTTATACCAAAGCAAATGGTTAAATTTTCCCTTTCTAATCATAATTTTTTCATTTGAGACAGATCATTACTCTTACCATTTTCCTCTCACCACCATCATCCAAATATCAGAAGCAGCTATTGTACTCTGGGTTTGAAGGGACAATTAGCTGCCTGTGTTGAATTAGACTGATCACTTTCCCTTCAGTAATGTAAGAAAGATGAAGCTATCATCAGTGATAGCTGATGGCGTTCTCTTCTCCCCAAAGACTTCCAGACCTCATCTTCTAGGTTTTAGTAACATGGTCACTACCATTCTGTGAAGTGCCAGTCCATCCAGTAATACAACTGATTTGCTTAAAGCTAAGTCAGAACAGGGAAGTCTCTTTAGCTTCTTGGATTTTACTTTTGCTTTCAGCTTGAGTCCAAACACTGAAGGGGAAATGGAAACTCATCTGAAGCCATAGCCATCAAATTAGCCCCTGTGCATATTTTTCCCTTTCCTCACTCTGGTCATGACTGAGGCTTATTGTCTATTAAAGATATTCAGAATGACTTCATTGACACAAGTTCTAGCACATTCACAATGAAATTAATTGAGGAAGTAAATGCCATTATAGAATCTTGTACTCAACAGGATTTTATTATAGATAGAGCTTAGAAAAAAGAAGCATTGCTCTGCTTATTAGAATTCTGAAAACTAAAAGTAAGCAAAGATTTGCCGTTGCTTTGCTGATATGAAAGATGATAATGAAGAAGCTTTAGGAAATGTGTTATCCATTTTGGAGAAATCTGGATTAAATCTGAACAACAAAGAAAGACAGGTATATGCCATTGAGAAAAATATAAAGGCACAAATGAGAACGTTTGGTTTTTAATCTTGAGCTGAAACAAGCTGGCATTAACTTTTTTAAAAAGCTTTTTAATTTAAAAAATGGAATATGTGTAGAAATAGATGAGTTAAAATCTACAGACAGAAAAATAGTAGAAAAAATAATATTTTTCATCAAGCTTCACTCACTTGGCTATCTGATTTTTAATTTTAATTACTAAAAGCTATTAATTCTTATTGGGCTCATACAGAGTAACAAAACGAGCTTTCATCTATTGCATACCTACCATATGTCACATATTATATTAAGCACTCTGTTTACATTTATTAATTCATTCCAGAAATATTTAAAGGTTTGTATTATGGGTTCGGGGACTAACTTGGGCTAGTAGTTATGGGTTTAAGGACTAACTTGGGCAGTTAGAACAGTGAGCAAGGCACAGAGAACTTCTGTACCCACAGACCTGAGAACCTAAACATTGGAGGCCCAGAGTAATTAGGTTATGTTGGATATCCTGTCAACAGAGTTATCTAGGATTTCAATTATTTTTACTATTAAAATTCTATTATATAATCAATGCATTGTAGTGGTGAAAAATTTATATAAACAATACTATGGAATACAAAATAAAACTCTACACAGTCACTGTTACTAGTTCAATGTATTCCCTTCTGGATATTTTCCATGCATTTATTAATACAAACATATACATATTTACCATTTTTAAATGCTCAGAATACATAATACATACAATGATATGTATTATGTGTTTATTTTACTTATAAATAAACAATACAATGTATAAATACATTGTACTTCTCTTTCCTTATCAATTAGCTACACAGATGCAGCTAATTATTTATCTGAAGTGTTTCCTTTATTGAATATAGGATATTAAATAAATTATTATAAGTCATGTCCATGATTAAATATTTTCAACTACATAGAAGGGTATAAAATTAAAGTTCAGTAACACACACACACATACACACACACATGCACTCCAGTCTCTCATCTCTACTATCCTAATGTTTATGTTTTCAATTGTTCTGTTGGCAATCATTTTAATTATTATTACTATTTGCTAAATATTATAATTATTATAGTTGTATAGTTAAATTATTATAGTTGTATATATACAACCTACACATACATATATACCAATCACTTGACTTAGCAACTCCTAACAATATCTATTAACTTATCAGTATGAAAAATAAGGAATTTAGTAGGAGACTAAACACTATCGCTCCTCTCCTCTGCGTCTCTCAACTCTAGATCTGTTATTTGTTTTATCATTATATATATATTTTTAATCTGTAGGGGTTGCCATAAGGACTTTAAGATTTTTGCACTTTCACTAATTTTTCTTGATTTACCCAAATAACATATCTACTGACTTTATATTATGAAAGACAAGAGGAAATACTTTTCTTTCAAACTCTCATTCATTTTTTTATCCAATTTATGTTACTTTATAATTATTTTATATTGTTAAGGTTTAAAATGTGTATTTTAAATTTTGAGATATAATGTTTTCAGTTAGCACTTACAATAGACTATTTAACAAAACAAAACTAAAAACAGATCAATGGCATTAATGTATTAATCATATGCTATGATTGAACTATAGAGAAGGAAATATAAATCCACATTATCAAAACTTTGCCAACTCTAATTACTCTTTGGCTGTCCATTTATGTTCATTCTGACTTGTATAGGCAACTAACATGGATTTCTTTGACAGTCTTATAAGCTTCTATCCCACAAGCCTGTCTCTTGAATGTGCTCTCCTACTTAGGAATGTGTACATTTAAATCATATCAATGGGTAAGTCCTCCTTAATTTTTTAATACAGAGCAGAACAGGCAGGCAGACATTAAGGAAGATCCTTCTTTAAGAACAAGGTTATAATTAATTAAAATTATTTACATTTCATCTCACTAGAGAGCAGATCTTTTTATAACAGAATAGAAGGTTGAGTGCAAATATCCCTGCCTTTTGGAATTTTTAATAAATCAACCTGATCACATCGCTGGCAAAGGCAGTTTCTTTGCCCTTTTAAATGCATTTTTACTAATGTACTAATGACACTCATGTTCCCTTCTGCTATTATTTTTGTTTTTTTTTTTTTAAGATTTTATTTATTTATTTGACAGAGAGAGATCACAAGTAGGCAGAGAGGCAGGCAGAGAGAGTGAGAGGGAAGCAGGCTCCCTGCCGAGCAGAGAGCCCGATGCGGGACTCGAGCCCAGGACCCCGAGATCACGACCCGAGCCGAAGGCAGCGGCTTAAACCACTGAGCCACCCAGGCGCCCCATCTGCTATTATTTTTGTATCTATACCTTGATTCATTAATTTTAGAAAATATTTTTTATTTGAGAATGAAGTAATCTTTGTATCTCTACAATGGGCCATGAAAGGAAATTTGAACAAATGCAAAATAATTGATAGCCTGCAAACTGCAATTAGAAAAACTAATCAAATAGGAAATTTAAAAGTAATCAAATATTCTCAGAAATTTAGATACTCAAAAAACACATCTACATAGTGGATAGATTAAAGCAGATACCATAATGAATATTTCTAAATATCTAGAACTTAATAATGAATATTACCTATAAAAATATTTGGGATACACCTAAAGGTTAATGTTACATAATAAATAAAATATTTAGTAATGGTAAATACCTAATAAGAGAGAGAAACTAAAACTAATAAATAAAGGTTCTAATAAAAATTATAAAATGCAACAAAATAAACATCAAACAATAAAAAGAAACAAAAAGTAAACATAAAATATAACTAATGATAAGGAAAACAAAGAATCAAAATGGTGAGAATTTATTACACCAAAAGTTGACTCTTTGAAAGACTTATAAAATAAGTAAATTCCTAGCAGAATTGGTTAGGAAAATAAAGAAGAAGCACAAATTTTTAAAGATTAGCAATAAAAAGGAGTAAAAGTAACTATTGGTACAATACCATGAGAAAACCATGAACAACTAAATCTAAAATTTTGAATGAAATAGAAAGTGTATTTGTTCCATATGACATCTTGAGCAAACTTTCAAATATGTAAACTAGGAGACCAGATCTGTACATTATCTGGTTCAACTCTAAATATACAGGTGAAAAAAAAACAAAGACTAGAGAAGAAAATTCAAGTTTTAAAAAAATTAACTTTTTTTTTTTTGAGACAGAGAGTACAAGTGGGATGGGGAGGAGCAGAAGTAGGAGAGAAAGGAGCTGAGGGAGAGGGAGAAGCAGACTCCCTACTGAGCAGGACCCAGGATCATAACCTGAGCCTAAGGCAGATGCTTAATCAACTGAGCCACCAGTAACCCAAAGAAATTTCAATTTTTCAGTGGGGATAAAGCTGTTTTAATTAACTGATTTTATTTACTGTATAGTGGATTAAAATATATTATCAAGTGTCTCTTTTATTGTTACCTCCCTAGTTCACACCATATGACAGCATAGTTTCCTAAAGAGTAAAATAAGAGCCTTTCACAATGACTCCGGCCTGCAAGGAAGTCTGGAATACATGACTTCTACCTGCAATGAGGTCTGGACCAATGGATATTGGTACAAAGAAATTGACTAACAAACAAATCAACACAAATTTGCTAGGTCACAGTTATATATGTTCGGGAGACTAAAAAAAAAAAAAAGGAGGCCCAAAAGCAAACTTCTTAGAATACAAACAGGAAGACATTGACTTCATTAGGGTAGACCTAGATTGTAAATTCTTTGGAGCTTGACACAGTTTTCACAGTGTTAGTTATTAGGAAGATGCCTAGAATATCTCATTATTTTACAGTCAAATTAGACAAAATATCAAATCCCTGGAATTGAGAAGATTTCCTTTCCTTTTTTTTTTATTCTTTCCCTGAAGTATTTCAGACTTCATTGCTGTGCAAAGCAAGGCAACAGCAACAACAAAAGAAAATTAAACCACACTGAACTAGAATATCAAATATATGTATTTTTAATAATAAGAAAAACAGCCTTAACATATACTATGATGTTCTCCAATCCAAAACCGTAGAAGGCTTTACTGTAGACGAAAGCAGTACAGACATTTTCAAACTAAGACATGATCCACGATTTCAATTAACCACTGACATTACCAGTGTAGTTTCTGTGGTTGTGAAGACATGAATAAATGATCCGAAGATCATTTTTAGACCTAGAATAAGTATTTTTCAGGGATGCTCTAGTAATGAAAAACCCAGAGCTACTTGTATGAACTATACATGCAATTTGGTCCTAATGATGAATAAAGAGTCTCATATAAAAATTTCATTTGGGCTCAGTACTTAAAGGTTTGAAACTGGCATTCCAAATGAATGAAATCAAATAATGTATGAGTTAGGAATTATCATGGGAACCATCTATGCCGACTCCTTTTGATATTAAAGTTGTTTTTACAATGGGATAACCAGAGTTAGAAATCATGACCCATTTTAATCAACCACTCTGATAAATAAGAGAGTTCAGAAATTGGAAACCTATTCAAATGGAAGTGCTCCCTGAAATAAATCAAATCATAGCATTTTACCAAGGCCCTACAAAGGCTTGATTACTAGATTATAATTTTAAAATAGAAGGTAACTGTTTTTCCAGACCTTGAAGAAGGTATCTGAAATTAAACATTCCAGAACAGGAAATGACAAATCATTCTATCCTTCTGTTTTGTCTGGCATATGGATATAGGGAAAATATATGACTCTGGCCAAAGCAGAGAAATCTGACAGAGCTCATTTTTCTTCACTCATGCATCTTTTAAAATCCAGCACAATATTGTCCTCTGGGAATTCAAAATGGAAGAGAAGAGGTTGAAAATCTCTTTCCAGTCTCACTGTGCATGTGGAGATGATAACAAAGAGGTAATTGCAAAATGAGGTCATTGAAATAGCAAGATGTAAAAAAAAAAATACATTTTTTCACAGATGTGTTGTTTTTGCATGAAGATAATACTGAGCTTTAAATGGATTTTTTTCATATTATTTCTATTATTAGCTCTAGATCATTATTGATTCAATTTTATAAAATGTGCTTGGGATAGGGAATAAAGGGATCTTGAAGTTCTTTGATGGTAAAATGAAAAAATAGTTAACATCCTGAAGTTACGTGGTATAGGCCAATAAAAAGAATCCATTTTGTAGGTCCAGTCTCTAAGTTTTTTAATCTCTTTTCTCCTTCCAAGGTTGCAATACAATTTCCTGTATTTTGTTGTTGTTGTTGTTGTTCTTATGGGTCACTTTTCAAAGCTTGTTAAATATTGTTATTGCCAGTTCCAAAAGTATTTATTTTGTATCAACTCTATAAGATGGGAAAGTGGGGGAGCTAGAAAATCAGTCAGGGCAGTCAGGAAAATTGGGCGTTGACTTAGGTTTTGAAAAATAAATGATAAAATCTCACAGACAGAAATAGGAGGGAGTTTTAGGTTGAGAAGACCCTCTTTATATAAATCATGAAACTAGGGGATGTTCAGGCATCAAGTCCTCTCATCTTTTAGGATATTGGTCACAAATGGTGTGGGAGTGCCCCAAATCCCAGGCATCAGCAGTCAGTGGGTTCAAATTTGACCAACAATAAAATTCTTGTCCAAATTATCATGGTTCTCAGTTTCCATTTGCTTGACTTAAGGACCCTCACCCAAGGCCAACTTCAAAGACCTTGGTAGTTATTCTTACATGTTTCTAGAACATTTGCCAATAATTCTAACATGAAATCCTCTTGTGCTCAAGAGGGAGTCCTAAATAAGAACATAAGCTGTGTGACGAATCTTGTTTTTAGTTCTTCTCCTTCTCTTCCTTCTTCAACTAATGCCCTTGGAAATGCTGTAAGAACCTTTTCTAGATTCCCAACTCCCCGGTGTTCTGGGAGCCAAGGCCCTGTCAGGTTCTGTGTGGAAGAATGGTGACTCCACCCCCTGCAGTCTGTACTTCCCTCTGAACATGGGCCCTGAAGTTCATTTTACCTTGAGTCTCACAAAGCCTACTGTGAAATTGTATCTGTCTGCCTTTCAGGTGATATTTGGATTTCATGCCATTTGCTTCACACTCTGGTCTTCGATCACTCCGTTGACCTCCTTGTAGGAAACAACTCTCATTTTATTCAGACTCTCCTTGGAACAGGCTCCATGCATATGGATTTATGCAAATAAACTCCAGGAAGGATCATCAGCCTCCTAGTTTTTGCAGAGCTGGTTCTGAATCCCAGCTTGAACCAAGCTGTCACACCTGCAATATATAATATCACTTCTGCTTTTGCTGGACAATAGCTCCTGGCTACAAAGGGAGTTTTTACTGGCAAACAGTTACTAAATATCGTTTGTGATCTATTTATGGTCAGATAGGTTTTACCTGAGAGAGATCTGCCTTATATTCCCATCTCGACTATATAACTTAAAGTTTTTAAACCCTTTGAAAGTGTGATTATGCTCAACTGCAAAATAGGTATAACTCCACCTATACCCCAGGTAGTTTCAAGGATTAAATGAGGTAACCTGGGCAAAGTGCAGGATACAGTACATAATATGTAGTAAAAGAGCTACAAAATGATACAAATTCCTTATTAGTAATGTTACTATAACCATTGCTGCAACAGCCTGAACATGTTGCAGCAACACTCCCTAGAGGCAAAGTCTCTGTAACATTCAGAAAGCAGCTTCTGTTTTCAATCCGTATGAAAGCAAGAAGCTATACACTTGACAAAAGTACCCCAAGAGAAATGCCTCAAGATCACCATACTGGACACAACTGAGTAACAGACAGAAATAACATCTTGACTTTTTTCTCTTAATGGATAAATAAGACCTAGTAAAGAAGATTCAGGGAGAGGAAAGATTCTCAACAGTACCATTCTATTATTTTTAATAATGTGATGTAGGAAACTAGAGTTAAGTGGTTTCTTAAATGTGATGTGGCACTGTATGGTCCCAATCTACAGCCTGGCCACTGTTAATGATACAGATTAGAAAAGATCTGGCATATTTATTTATAGAGTTGAATTAAGATGTTGCCTTGCCTCTACTGGAGGCGACTGGCAATACTCAGAATTACTTAGGATTTCATGTTAAAAATAGTTATAGTATTGCTTGACATTCAAATTATACATGTTGAATAACAGAAGTGTATTAAAAGTGCTAGTCCTGGCAATTCTTTAAACAACCATGGTCATCCTTTACTTTGCTTATGACATGTCTCTTGGTTTGTGACTCTTAGGAAAGATTCCAAAATGTCGCATGTCTTGGAAGACTACAAGAATACATTATGTTGCCATAGAGGCATCTAAAATTAATGTTTCAAATATGTAGGGCTTAGTGCATAAAACTCCTTTGCCAAGTACATATTCTCAACTTAAAAAAATCAAGAATTTTTTGTTGTTAGTTGGCTTCTGCTTAATTTACCAAAATGAACATTTATAAGACAATAGACTACAGTTATTTGTAAAAATTTAAAATATTTTCATGAGTATTTTAACATATTTTTATTTTATTTGGACCTACACACATGATTGACAATATGTAAACATCCTAAGAAAAGTAACGGGAGCGCAGAAAATGTTTTCACATTAGCTGTATTGTAATTTTCCTTCAGAAGGGTTAGCTTTGGTCATTAACTTGGTATCACGTGCAGATAAGACCAAATTTTAAAATGTAAGTTTTTAATATCACTACATCAACCATTAATAATAATGGTTTTAAAAATTCACCCACATTTTGACAAATACTGTTTGTTAAACCATCTAAAGTGACAAACTTGTTATTCTTTCCTTCAATAGTAAAAAATGTGGTATATTGTATTAATACATAACAGGCAAGTAGTCATATACTTTGTTTTACCAAAAATAACTCTTCATGATTTTGAACAAAATATTTAGTGTCTCTTGTTCTGATTTTTGATCCTGTACTTAGGGTGTATATATATTTAAAAATAGCCCGTGGGGATCTGAGGGTTATTTTTTCTTTGCCGTTGTTGTTCTTGTTGACTTTTATAGCCACTGGCTATAACTAAGAAGGTATCTTAAGCTTGCTGAACCTCATCTTGGCAAATTGTAATAATATCTTTGTCTGTGTCTCCCTCTATTTTAAGGCTATATTTTGAGCCCCGGATCAGTTATCAGTTTCTCCATATCTTTTCCCCAGTGAATATAATATCACTTTCACTGGTACTCTACCCCTAAACTTCCATATTTTTTAATAATCAGTCAATAATTTTGAATTTACTATGCAAATTCTTCTTTAGCTGTCACTGAGATAATAAAATAATGAATGTAGACATTGATTTAAAAAAAGTTAATTGAAGTATTCATTATCTTATAGATAAGAGAAGTTAGCTCTGGTTATGATATGAGCGAGTATTACACAGAGAAAGTTAGAGCAGATTCATACTCATATAACCCACCCTTCCTTCTTTACAATTTCGTATGTGCTTCATAGGAAATGATCTTCCTGGGAAAAGCCAAAAAATAAAGCTTACAGTTGGCATTCTTGCACTGTTTTGCTATTTATATATCGAAATGGAAGAGTGGTTATAGGACATTTAATTTAGGTAGCAAATATAATTTGATTACTTTAATTAAATGAGTTCCTAAGTAGCTATTGTTTTTAAAAGCTATATTGATGTATTTTGCAAAAGAAAATGGGTATTTGAATAATGGGTGGAGAGATTTATTTTTAACATATTAAATGTACACTTTAAAAGACTTAACAGTACGTGGTGTGATGAGCACTGGGTACTCATGTGATGAACACTGATGAACTACTGAACACTATATATGAAATTAATGCTGTACTATATGCTGATTAATTGAATTTGAACAAAAAAATTAAAAACCTAACAAAATTCTGAAGTATAAAAGTGATAAAAAGAGAATTTAGATATTTGAATGGTAAAGTTTACCTCCTTTTTTTTTTCATTTACATTTCTTAAGTATTTGATCAGGGTGTTTATAATTAACATTTACAAAGAGATAGTGTTTTACATATTGAGTAAAAATATTTGGAGTGTGATGATATATTACATTACATAATATATTAATTATATTATATTAATTATATATTATTACATATTAGTTATATAAAACAAGATACAACACCATCAAAACCACACACATTTTTGGGTGCCTAGGTTGCTCAGTCAGTTAAGCATCAAACTATTGATTTCGACTCAGGTCATGATCTCAGAGTTTTGAGACTGAGCCCTGCATGGGGCCCCCTGCTCAGCTGGGAGTCTGTTTCTCTCTCTCCCATTCCCTCTCCCTCCGCCCCACCCCCCACTCATGTGCACGTGTGCGCTCTCTCTCAAATAAATAAATAAATATTTATAAATATTTTTCAAAAAATACACATTTTGATAACTACTCATAAAATGATTATTTCAGTAATTTTAACTAAAATTTAAAAAGATACCATTTTTATTGCTGACCCTGAGTTCCTACCACACTATAAGATTATTTTGATATTTAAAATCATGATATTTTTAAAGGCACTAAAAATCGGCAGAAACCATGAAAGTTATATAGTCTCTTTTTAAGTAAGCAAGTTTTTAAGATTATATTAGCTTGTCAAAAGACGTATTAGTACAATGTCAAAGACAGTAAAAATGCACTTACTAAATACATACAAGAAGTGAATCAGTCTAATTCCATCCATTTATGCAATTCAGCTATCATCATGCTACAATGTAAAAACAAAATTTCCCTCATCTTAGAGTTTTTGGACACTCTATTGTGTATTTGTTATACTTATTTTTATATTGGATCTAATGCCAGATCTATTACTTTAAATACAAAAGTACATCCTCTGAAAAGGCAACTAGCTTTGGAAGAGGAAGTTATTAAGGCTATTATTTAAAAATGTAGTTACCACTGTACAAAAATTAGGTCATACTACACTTCTTAACTTTTCTGATGTGCTGAAACTATTTTATATGAAGTTCATACTTAATTTTTCTCTTTTGGCCCCAGAAGCATCAACAATGGGAGCATAATGAGTGTATGAAATAGATAAATATTTCTCCACTCTACAAAATAATTTACTACCTGCCAGCCTTATAAAGGTACTATTTGTTGCTATCCTGTCAATGATGGGACCACCATGCTGACAACCCATACCTACAATCTGGGAAAAAGTCTAGAGCATTGAGTAATGAGATAGGTTATATGTGATTATGATAGTGCCTTAAAAATACAATAGTGTGCAAAGTGAAGAAGACATGGGTATAAATGTGTAGGTCTGGGATCAGTGATCATATTGAAATAGCAATAATAGAGGCACAAATAAGCTCACTTGAGACTACTGGAAACATCTTTACCTTTATGCTTTATCTGCATCAGTGCGATAAGACTAAAAACATGACCTTTTTCAAAGTAAAATGATGTTGTTCTTATTTATGAAAATCCCTTAACAGATCTAGTCAAGTTGTTATTGATAATTCCAAGAATATAAAAGACTTTTAGGTTTAAGCAAGAACACTGAGTTCCACTGGAAAACAGAAAATACAGAGAAAGAAAAGGAAAATTCTTCTTTGGTTTTACAAAACCAACATGTCACTGAATTAAAAACCATTCACAAGCGTATCTTAGAAAGAAATGATGCTATAGAACTATTTTACATGAATAGTGAGGCAAAAGTTGTAAATAACTAGAATTAAACAAGATATTTAATGAATAGTATAGGGCCTGCTTCTAGGCAACAAGCTTGAGCAATGGAAGCCTGTGTAAGGTAAAAGGGCTCACAGTGACCACCAGGTTGAATGCGAACAGGTCCACTAGGTGAGGGACCTCAATATATCCCCAGCCCTAGCTTACCAACTACTTAGAACCAGGCATGGGTACCAGAAAGGGAACAGTCCATCCACGCCCATATTCCTTACCTTCTTCTCTTAGCAACAGCCCCCCACCACTGCCTCCTAGCAATCTCTCCTTGGCTGTCCTGCCCACTGTTCCTCTGTAGTGTATTCAATAAACTTCCATTTCCTTTGTTCTGCCATGGAAGAATTCTTTCACTGTTAGTGTCACTGGCCTCCACTTGATTGGGTCACCCCACAAATAGTATCATGACCAACAAAATTTGCCTCAGAAGTACAAGGTTAGTTAAGTATTAGAAATTTTCAATAATTCACCACAAGATGCAGACTCCTTGGGAATTTGATGAAGCTTTATAGTCAGTATCTTTTACTCTGAAGGGACCCTCCCACTGCAGCTGTTCTTTTCCATTCTGAATAACTAGTTACTTTCAGGGCCTTTCAAAGTGTGTAAGTTTTAGACCCTACATAAACTGGAAGTACTCTAACTTACTGTATTAAAGATAAAAAAGGGGAAAAGTGCTAAATGATATAAAATTGTTTCTGACAAAATTTTATTTATTTTTTTTAAAGATTTTATTTATTTATCTGACAGACAGAAATCACAAGCAGGCAGGAAGACAGTCAGAGAGAGAGGAGGAAGCAGGCTCTCCACAGAGCAGAGAGCCTGATGCGGGGCTCGATCCCAGAACCCTGGGATCATGACCTGAGCCGAAAGCAGAGACTTTAACCCACTGAGCCACCCAGGCGCCCCCAAAATTTTATTTTTAATGACTGCACACATAGGAAATGGATGAGTGATTCTTTAACATTTTGACATGAGTAGGTTATTATGCTGACCAAAAGACTAAGTCTATCTTAATGGTAGAACTCTTGAAGCATTCCTGAAATTAAGCACAACATAAGGGTGATTCCCTTTCTTGTTTAAATCCTAAGTAATACCCTCAGATACAAATCTTCAGCACATTCACAGATTTTTATTGAGTATCTTCCAGGTTACTGGTATTATTAATGAAGTGGATAATACTGTTAGTAAACAGACCTAAATCTGGTCTTGATGTATTTAACAGAAGTAGAGAAAGAAAAGGGATAGCATTAGTAATATTTTCAAATTTGTCAGTTGTTTACATGGAAAATATAAGTTATTAGAAAAGTTATTGGAAATTATAAGATTATTCTTTAACATGACTGGTTATAAGTCACTTTAGAAAAGTAACCATTTGTAATACACAATTAAAAAAAAAACAAAACTCAGGGGCGCCTGGGTGGCTCAGTGGGTTAAAGCCTCTGCCTTCGGCACAGGTCATGATCTCAGGGTCCTGGGATTGAGCCCCGCATTGAGCTCTCCGCTCAGCGGGGAGCCTACTTCCCTTCCTCTCTCTCTCTCTGCCTGCCTCTCTGCTTACTTGTGATCTCTGTCAAATAAATAAAATCTTTAAAACAAAAAACCTCAAATATGCCTGTAACCAAAAGCCTGAAAGTCGAGGAATAAATATAACCACAAATTTATATGACCTAGATATATGTGTCTATTGAAATAAACATCAAAGACTTGAAAATAGAAGAGACCTTATTCTTAGAGATGAATGACTTGACTTTCTAAAAATTGTTTATTCATTACTATGTTCACATTCACTACATACTTAATGATAATCCTATTCTGAATTTTAGGAGGTTAGATTTGATGAAATATTCTAAAACTTGTCAGAAAAAATAACATAGCTAGGAAAATGATGAACTAAAATAATGGATATGTGTAAAGTGGTCTCGACTCATCAGATATGAAAGCGTATTATAAAGCTAAATAAAAATACCGTAGTATTAAATTTAAATTTCAAATTAAAAGATAAATAAATTTAAAATTTTAAAAGATTTATTAAAAGACTTATTAAAAGATTTTAAAAGACAAATTTTTAAAAGATTTAAAATTTAAAAGATAAAGATAAGAGAAAAGAGAATCTAGAAACTAGAGACCCAAGAAAATACAAAAGGGACTCCAGGGATCTTTATACTTTTCATTATATTTTTTTCCTGCATTATTTGAGTTTTCTACAGCAAGTATTACACTTGCATGAAAATGTTATATATGTACTTAAAGCAAATACATTAATATAGAGAAAACATTAAGCTCAGATAAATATAAGTATAAATATATTTCATTTCATAAATATAACTCTATTACATTTGAACTCAAATACACTTGACAGTTTCAATGAATCACACTCCTGAAAGAACACATCTATTAAGTGGAGATTTTTCATCATCACAGGATCTGAGAACTCTATCCCAGTAGAGGAACATAGAAGTTATCTTGTTTAATTGTCATAATTTTATATATGAAGAAAGAGCTTCAAGTAGTCGAAATGAGTCACCTAAATCCATACTAGAGGCTAAAGCCAGAACAAAAATGATTTCTAAATCAGTGCTCTTTTCACTCTATCACAGTTTTGTCCCATGTTCCCACACTGTTGCATAGTGCTTGACTAAGGACAAGCAATTAGCAATGGCTTAAGCAGGATTTTAAGACAGCATGGAACTCATACCTAAATGACACTTTACTAATCCTAAAAAAGAACTTCACATTTTGCATACCACAGATTTGGTATTCATAAGATGGATGAATTGTCAAACAAACTTCTAGTAATATGTAAATCCCACCTATGTCTGTAGGTTGTTCAAACACATTCAGATCACTGAATCACAGTCACTCTGCAGTCTCTTGCTTTGCCTAATTCATCTGACGCTATTTCTGATGACTGTCACACAGAGCATTCTGGTGTCTTGAGAAGGCAACCAGGGTTTCTCAAACATTTTATCCCTTAATGTTTATAAACTTCGACTTATGAAAGTGACTCAACAATAGGAATTAAAATTAAGTGCATCTCTAGCTGGTACTGCATATAAAGTCATTCAAATAAAATGGTTGTCTATCAAGTTGAAGGAAGAAAATCTTTAGCACTTCTCTGAATCCCATCCCTCCCCTCACAATACAACCTTTCATCATCTATGGAAATTATTGTAAAGCTCCTATAATATATTTTGAAAAACATCTATAATTCAACGGTAATTAATGATAAGCTGTATTTAAATCATTAGATATATCATACTTCTCTGTAGCATTTTAGGTTATGGACTCTGCAACTAGTTTCTTTCTTTTTTTTTTTTTTAAGATTTTATTTATTTATTTGACAGAGAGAGAGAGAGATCACAAGTAGGCACAGAGAGAGGAAAGGAAACAGGCTCCCTGCCTAGCAGAGAGCCCGATGTGGGGCTCGATCCCAGGACCCTGGGATCATGACCTGAGCTGAAGGCAGAGGCTTTAACCCACTGAGCCACCCAGGCACCCCTGCAACTAGTTTCTCATCTCATATGCAACTCTCCACTGCCCCCATGCACACACCTTATGCCTAGAAAATGGCTTTTCAATTCTTTATGAGTTTTGTTTAAGAAAAAATCTATTGCTAAGAATCTATACGCAGAAAATTATAAAGTACTCATGAAAGAAATTGAGGAAGACACAAAGAAATGGAAAAATGTTCCATACTCCTGGATTGGAAGAATAAATATTGTGAAAATGTCTATGCTACCTAAAGCAATCTACACATTTAATGCAATCCCTATCAAAATACCATCCATTTTTTTCAAAGAAATGGAACAAATAATCCTAAAATTTATATGGAACCAGAAAAGACCTCGAATAGCCAAAGGAATATTGAAAAAGAAAGCCAAAGTTGGTGGCATCACAATTCCAGACTTCAAGCTCTATTACAAAGCTGTCATCATCAAGACAGCATGGTACTGGCACAAAAACAGACACATCGATCAATGGAACAGAATAGAGAGCCCAGAAATCGACCCTCAACTCTATGGTCAACTAATCTTTGACAAAGCAGGAAAGAATGTCCAATGGAAAAAAGACAGCCTCTTCAATAAATGGTGCTGGGAAAATTGGACAACCACATGCAGAAAAATGAAATTGGACCACTTCCTTACACCACACACGAAAATAGACTCCCAATGGATGAAGGACCTCAATGTGAGAAAGGAATCCATCAAAATCCTTGAGGAGAACGCAGGCAGCAACCTCTTCAACCTCAGCTGCAGCAACATCTTCCTAGGAAAAACGGCAAAGGCAAGGGAAGCAAGGGCAAAAATGAACTATTGGGATTTCATCAAGATCAAAGCTTTTGCACAGCAAAGGAAACAGTTAACAAAACCAAAAGACAACTGACAGAATGGGAGAAGATATTTGCAAACGACATATCAGATAAAGGGCTAGTATCCAAAATCTATAAGGAACTTAGCAAACTCAACCCCAAAGAACAAACAATCCAATCAAGAAATGGGCAGAGGACATGAACAGACATTTCTGCAAAGAAGACATCCAGATGGCCAACAGACACATGAAAAAGTGCTCCACGTCACTCGGCATCAGGGAAATACAAATCAAAACCACAATGAGATATCACCTCACACCAGTCAGAATGGCTAAAATTAACAAGTCAGGAAATGACAGATGCTGGCGAGGATGCGGAGAAAGGGGAACTCTCCTCCACTGTTGGTGGGAATGCAAGCTGGTGCAACCACTCTGGAAAACAGCATGGAGGTGCCTCAAAATGTTGAAAATAGAACTACCCTATGACCCAGCAATTGCACTACTGGGTATTTACCCTAAAGATACAAACATAGTGATCCGAAGGGGCACATGTACCCGAATGTTTATAGCAGCAATGTCTACAATAGCCAAACTATGGAAAGAATCTAGATGTCCATCAACAGATGAATGGATAAAGAAGAGGTGGTATATATACACAATCGAATACTATGCAGCCATAAAAAGAAATGAAATCTTGCCATTTGCGACGACATGGATGGAACTAGAGGGTATCATGCTTAGTGAAATAAGTCAATCGGAGAAAGACAACTATAATATGATCTCCCTGATATGAGGACGTGGAGAAGCAACATGGGGGGTTAGGGGGATAGGAGAAGAATAAATGAAACAAGATGGGATTGGGAGGGAGACAAACCATAAATGACTCTTAATCTCACAAAACAAACTGGGGGTTGCGGGGCGAGGTGGGGTTGGGAGAGGGGGAGGGGGTTATGGACATTGGGGAGGGTATGTGCTATCGTGAGTGCTGTCAAGTGTGTAAACCTGGCGATTCACAGACCTGTACCCCTGGGGATAAAAATACATTATATGTTTATAAAAAAAAAAAAAATTGGAAGGGGATGCGAACCATAAGAGACTATGGACTCTGAAAAACAACCTGAGGGTTTTGAAGGGTCAGGGGTGGGAGGTTGGGGGAACAGGTGGTGGGTAATAGGGAGGGCACGTTTTGCATGGAGCACTGGGTGTTGTGCAAAAACAATGAATACTGTTACGCTGAAAAAATAAATACATTAAAAAAATCTATTGCAGGTAATATTAATTAACTTTAATATCAACAGATACTTTTTAATTTTATAACAACTAGAAAATAAAATAATCAATCTTATTAAAACCCGGGAGGAGGCAAAAAATTCCCAATAAGATTACATAAAATATCAATTAAAATAGAAGAAAAACAGCTGAGAAAATCAACAAAGTATTTCAGATTAGAAGATGATTGTTTATACTTCAATAAATACAGACCAGTATTCTAAAAGGCTGATAGATTATTTCAAATCTTCTCTTTCTTAGCAGTTCAGGGGAAAATGGCATTTTGGGGTGTGTGTGTGTGTGTGTGTGTGTGTGTGTGTGTGTGTGTGTTTAATGTTAAAAGCAATGGCAAAATAAGACATTTTAGCATTCACAAAGATGACGTTTGCAGTAGGAAAGAAACTTTGTAAGATGAATGACTGGAAGATTTCTAAATATTAAAATTCCTTTGAAAACCAGTGTAAAGACCAGTGCAATTGGGAGTCTGGTGAACGTACATGAAGCTTAATTATACTCCCCTCTCTAGGATACAACCTTGAGAGAATGATTTGACCTCTCTAAAGTTCTCTGTCTGTCAGAGATTATGACACTTACCTCATAGATGTGGATAATGATTCAAGTTATTAATAGCTAATATTGATTTCATGCTTATTGTGTGCCAAGCACTCTTCTCGGATTGTTAGCCTCATCGGTTTATTAAATTATCATAACTACATTAGATATAACAACGATCACTATTTTACAGAAAGGAAAGCAAGATTAAGTAACACACTCAAGGTCTCCCAGGTAGTAACTGGAGAATCTATAATCTGAATCTGGGTGATAATGAGTCAGGAAATCATGTTCTTCCATTAGCAAGACAGATGGCATAGAGTAAATGTTCAGTACAGGAGAAACTAATATACATGTTTGTTACTAACTTCCTTCATTGAACTGTGAGCTCATGGTGGGCAGAAAACTTTTGTTTACTGAATGAATGTCATTTATCTCTTTGACACTGTATTTGCCTAACCTGCTTCAAATCCTCACTAACTGTTCAAATTATACTAGTAAATAGTACTGCATGTACGTTTTTCTCCTTTTATCTCATTGGTTGAATGAAAATAAATCATTTGTAAGGAATTAATTGGTATAGTTACCTTTTTGTCATTTCTAAAAATGTGCCCATGCAGCCAAGGATGAATTTTAGAAAAATGTAAGAAAAGGTGAAAGTAGGAGGAATTTCATAATATAAGAAAGATTTACCTTTTTCTCTACATACTTATAATATGGTTTTATAATGAATATACTTTTGGGGGGCGCCTAAAATAAGATAATAATAGAGCTCTTAAAAAACTTCTCATTGGAATAAACCACTCTCTTTAAAGATCTTTGTAATACAGCCGGTAGCAGTTATTGTCAGAAACATTTATTTGAAGAATTGAGGACTTGATTAAAACGTCTGTTTTCCCTTTGTGTTTAATTTGCATTTGGTAAGTAATATAAAAACCCTACCATCTTTAAGATGTGAGAAAAAGGCACTGAGAGATCTAAGTAATGTATGAACAGTCTTTCTGGAAAAAAAAAAAAGAGCAAAACAAAGCTATTCATCAGTTGTCATCTCAGAATGCAATCCCAAGATATCTTTAAACAACCTTCCCATTGCAGTATTTTTTTTTTTAAGCAAGAACATATTTAACTGTCTTTTGCAAGTTCATCTTTTCAAACAGTTGTTCTCTAAACATTTAATCAGATAAAGGAAGACATGTAAGAGAGGTACCTTTAATACACTTTTTAAGGCAACTACTGTGGAATTAAGCAGCATGGGCAATTTAACATTTTCCTTTCTTGTGTATATATAGAACAGTAGAAAAGAAAAAAATAATAACTGAAGGAAGGCTTTAAAAATTTTAAATTACTAACACTTCAGGGACATATTTTCTAGAGTAGTTTCTGATTCATTTAGACATAAGGACTGTGTTTATCCACTATATATGTGGCTATTAAGAGAAAAGTTTCCATTTAATTTAGTAATACATAGAGGGCAGAGGAACATATTGGTGTGAGTTCAGTGATGCTAAGGAGTGTCAGACTGGTGTAGAACTGTGAGCACACTTAACTCATTTTACCCTAGAGCAAATGATTTAGTTTCCCATGTCTCAATTTCCTCCTTGGTGAAGTAAAATATCAGTCTCTCCCCAGTAGGATGCTCTATGGTTCAGAACATTCGTGGAAATGGAAAAGGATGGCATACAGTGAAGTCAGATTCCCCATCTCTCCAGGTAAGAGTCCTAAATGTAGCATCAAGGGAATCAAGAAACTTATGTTTGGTGTGGCCTTAATGAATATTCCTGGACTTTGGTCCATTGTATCCTCCTCCCATCTTCCCTGACCCCTGTCAACCCAGGTAATTCCCTATATCTGTATTTAACTCCCATCCTAAATTACTTGGGAATGTGTCCCTCAGAAATGTCCCTGAAATACCAGGACCAGTTTACCTTATCTGAGAACACCGAGCCCTGGGTCATCTATTATCTGCCAAGGATGAACCCCAGTAGGCCACAGAACCAGGCCTAGTGGGAACAGGCTTTTCTGTTCAATGAGGCTTTACCTGGCAATACGGGATGGAACTTTAAGTGGAGAATTTAGAAATTTGGAATTTAGAAAAGATGGCTTTTCTAAAACAGAAACAACTCTTAAAAAGAAACCAATCACTCTTTTTCATAATATTCAACCTCTGGCTATCCCTCAGCTTTTGTGTTTCCTCTCACTGCTGCTGATCCATCTTCTTTGCTGTGATTCCTTCTACGGCTATAGCTTTTCCAGAGTTTCTATTTTTGATAAACTTTGTTTCCAGTCTTTCTCCTTCAGCAGTTTCCCTTGCATCCAAGACTTCAGCTATGCTCTCTATGGGTGCCATCCACATTCTGCCAATAGCTCTTTCCTGAATTACAGACCAGTGTTGGTCTGTATTGCTCACTGCATATCTCCACCTCACTATCTCATTATAAACTAAAATTACGGGCATGCTAATGACTGAACAAATTCTCATTTCCCCTAGAACAACCTTATCCTGTCCCACACAGTTGACAAATGCCAAGACAATCCTAATTTCATCTATTTCAGGCGCTAAATTCAAAACTTCCCAGGATGCCTTAACGGAAAAATATACTCCCATTCAAAACAAATGGAAATAATGATCCCCTTATAATATTAAAACAAGCAATTTTCATGGACTACTATGCAGTTATCACGATTGATAGGTATTTGATTTGGGAGATACAGATACAACTAATTTGGTAGAGTTTTCAAATATTTCCCAGGACTTTAGAATTGTGTATACACTCAAAAAAAAAAAAAAAGTGGGCAGCAATAATTACAAATTATGCTCACAGTGTAAAATTGCATGGTTATAATCTTTAGAGTGGGATGACATCTATGATACAGGAATGCTGGAAGAAATGAGGTTGTACCATTAAGGTGAAGTCAAGTAAGAATATTAAACAACTGTGTGGGTTATATCAAAAAAATTTCATATTTGGCTCCTCCTTCCTCCATCTATTCTTGAGGTATCTTCTAATGTCTCACAAGCGACAGATTCCCCTCCTTTTCATGCTTACTTTCTTAGCACAACCCTCCTAATTTTCTTTGCAGAAACTGTGTATTCTCTTCATCATCTCCCACCATTATGTACCTAGTTATTATCTACCATTATTTTCTTAATAACAGTCCAGGCATATATTTTTGCTTCAAAAACTGTCACTAGATTTCCAATATCAATTTGTCTGTCAACTTAAGTATTAAGATACACCCTAAACAGGTTTTAATTTGTAAAACAACATGGTATTTAGGTTGGAATCTCTGCCTCAGATTGTCTGTGGACTCAAATATCCACATCCACCACTTACTAGCAATATGAATATTTCAAGTGACTTTTATTTTTCTGTGCCTCAGTTGCTTTTCAGTTAAGTAGGGAGGAAATAATAGCTATTAACTACAGCCATAATAACACATTTCCTGAAGTGATGCACTGGTTTTATCTGCCCATTTACATTTTCTCCTCCCTGATTGTCACTAATGTTTGGATGATTTAAACATTATTCACACGGCCTAAAATATTTGTTATGAGGGTAGATACCATGTTAAATGTTCTTCCTGGGGGAAAAAAAAGAAAGAAAGAAAGAAAGAAAGAGTGCACACTAGTCTTAAACCCTCTCAAAGGGTCTTCAGGGTCTCATCCTGGCGATGACTTGACCCAGATCATCACTGGGTGAAAATTCATTGTTTAAGAATATGACAATTTTATGTACATGTAGACATTCTAAATTAACTTGAAACTAGGGGGAAAAAAAAACAAGTAACAAAATGACAGGGCAATGACCATAGTTTTTATACGATTTAAGCTTAACAAATTAAGAAAATGTTGATGGATATTTTTTTTTCTATTTACATTAACCAAAGGTGAAATGACTTATTGGCTTGTATCCTTATCTGTTTAGAAAAAAAAAAAAAAGTAGTCATCTGATTGAAGAGGTTAAAGAAAGAATAATGTGAGGGTTTAATTTTCTCTTCAAAATGTGATTCTTGATAATACGAAATTAAATTAAGAAAAATGTTTTCCCAAACAAAAAATAACACATACACTCTAAGATCTTGAACTAGATGAATAAATGCATAAGAAAAAAATACAGTTCAATATCAGTAAGACTTTTCATGGGAAACATCAGTCAAACCAGACTGCTTGCACATCACATCTTTATTCGCACACTCTCAGGATTCCAAACATAGAGACAATTTCATTCTATGAGTATAGAATCCATTGCCTCAGCAATCATAAGCCCCAATTTTTTTCTCTCTCTCTAAGCAATTCAGAAGTTCTTGGAAATATTCTGAAACTCTACCAACATCATTAGCCACTTTAAAAAAAAATCACAAGTTCCATGGAAAAGCAGCAGTGAATGATTCATTCATTCAACAAATATTTCTTGAAAGGTTGTTGTATGATAGGAATTTAAGGCTGGGAATCCAGCAGTGAATGAAGCAGACAAATACCCTGTTCGTATTAAATATACATTCTAGCAGAATGACTTTAAGCTTAGGGTTGGCAAAAGTTATTTATTGTAATAAACCAAGAACTTAATTGTTCAAGGGTATACAAAATTACTAAGCAAATTTTTACTTACTAAATGTGATAACCTAAATCAGTAACTGAATAAACCACTACATTCAGGGCAAAAGTTAACTTTCAAAATAAAGTATTTCATGAATTTGAAGTTGGTCAAACAAAATTTGATAGATATAAATTATATAAAATATGATAAATGTAAATTATCCAAAATTTGGAGGTCATATCTATTTTATAAGACCATACACTTGGCTAAATCTGATGTTAAAACAGACAAAAAATAAAATTTTATTCTTACATAGTCTATGACTAAAATAAGTCTTTCAATTTCTTCTGGTGTAACTAGCAGGTTAATCAGGTGGTATGTAATTTCAAATGTTTGCACTAAGCAAAATGCTCAGGTTAACCAGCACTGTATAAAGGGACAAGCCTTGACTTGGGAATCAAAAAATCTGGTTCTAGACTCAATTTTGCCTTCACTCTCTATAATTTACCCCTGTAGCATTATTTCCAATTTTGTCAAATCTAAGTCAAAGCAGTAAAATTTTTTTCAGCCAAAGCCAACTTAGTGTCCATTACAGATGAATGGGTAAAGAAAATGGGGCATATACAAGTAATGAAATATTATCTAGCCTTAAAAGAGAAGGAAATTCTTTTGCAACAACATGGATGAGCCTGGAGGACATTATGCCATGTGAAATGTCAATCACAAAAGGACAGCTACTATATGATTTCACTTATTTGAGGTACCTTAAACAGTCAGTCATGAAAGCTGAGACTAGAATGGTGTTACTAGGGATGGGGGGAGAGGAGAATGGAGAGTTGTTTTTCAAGTGGTATACTGTTTCAGTTATGTAAGATGAATTAGTTCTAGATATTTGTGGTACAGTATAGTGCCTACTGCATTTAAAATTTTTAGTAAGATGTTAGATCTCATATTAATTGTTCTTACCACAAACAACAGCAACAATAAAAATGGGACACGAAGGAAGGAACTTTTGGAGATAGTGGATATGATTGATTGATAACCTTGATTGTGGTGATGGTTTTGCGGTTACATGCATTTGTCCAAACACATCAAACTGTATGTAATAAATATGCTCAGTTTCTAGTGTATCAATTATACCTCAATAAAGCTGCTCAGAGATGTAAGTTGATTTAATGACTTTGAAAATATATAAAAATTTCATATCACGAATACCTGTTGTCTCTCCATTCTCTTCCCATTTCCTTCTTCTGCATGGAAACTCACCATAGCCACACACATTTTGGTTTAGTTATTCTTTCATATTTTTCTGATTTGCCATAGTTGAAGAGAAAAATGACTTAAATGTATACTAATGTATGCTGGGGAAATGCTCTGCAGTTGAGAGAAGTAATTAGCACTTCAATATATGGATACAAATGTAGAACATCTTATACAGTGGAATTTGAATTTGAATGTTCAGCATGTCACTGAGTTTGTTTTTCTGTGCTGAGTTCAGATAACCAGAGTCTACCACAGGTGACAGCTATTCCTTTTGCTCAACATATTTTATATTAAAGAATATCATTATGGAACAAAGGCTTTTCAGAGTCTTCGGATTCTTTTATAATAGACATTCTTTTACAATTCATATTGCTTCAGAAAGAATGGAGACTTGTTTTCTGTCCTGAAGCAGATTTTCCTTTGTTCTATAATTTCTATGATGAGTACATTTAAATATGTATGTACATTTCAAACTTGTAAAAATTAGTAGAACTTTACTCTAAACTCTATGTATGGTTTTACTTAACTTTACATGCATTAAGAAC
This sequence comes from Meles meles, assembly GCF_922984935.1. Taxonomy (NCBI): domain Eukaryota; kingdom Metazoa; phylum Chordata; class Mammalia; order Carnivora; family Mustelidae; genus Meles; species Meles meles. The sequence goes on from NC_060069.1 coordinate 64,752,014, forward strand.
TTAAAAACCTCCTTGTCCTCAGAAAATAAACTAGTTATAGTATGAACTAGCAAGAAGGTGAATTAAACATGAAATGGAATACTCTTAATTTCCTATTTCTTATATTTTCATGTATAGTTTGGGGGGAAAGAAGAAAATTGTTTTCTCAACACACAACTTTTCAATTCTTGGTCCATTCTGTAAATATGTAAAAAGGATCAGAAGTTCCAAAGGAGATGCTAACATCTATTATGCAAATATATTTTAGATGACTTTCATAATACACATTATGGTGTTTTTCAGATATAAATATCATGTTACCCAGTAGATTGATATAGGGCCTTTAGATCAATCTAGCAAGTAATTACATATTCATGTTCAGGTTGAACACCATGTTCAACCACATTGGTTGGTTGGGCCCTGCCACTTAGCATGGAGTCTGCTTGAGATTCTCTCTCCCTCTCCCTTTGCCCTTCCCTATGTGCATTTTTGCTCTCTCAAAATAAATAAATAAAATCTTTAAAATAAATAAAATGAAAACTCAAGTTTTATGTATCTGTTGCATCCAAATATTATTTTACTTATTCTTGGGGACAGATGAGGGCATAGATGAAATAGTGTATGTGTGTGTCTGCGTGCATGTGTAAAACACTGAATATGTTATCTTCTATTTATATATTGCATACAATAACAGGTATTATTCAATATATATGTTTACAAAAATGAATAATCCATTGACTTAGACCACTGACAATGAAATGTGTTCCCAAAGAAAATATTTGTAACTTAAATTCTGTTGCAAAATTAACTTACCACTCCAGGAAAATTTTAGCAAGGAAAACTATCAATTATAAATTAAACAGATCTTTTACTGAGGAGCTATTCTTTTTGTCTATGTACAACCAATACTTATGATTTCTTCTTTGATATGATAGTGAAACAATAACCACATATGAAAGTACAGGAAACATTTATAACAATGTTTTTTTATGATAGAATATTTACAATGTTCAGAGTCAACTGAAAAATCACTACCAACTTCGAGATAAACAGTGGTACAAATAGACAAATATAGTAGGGGAAAACTCTTCTTATTAGTAAGAAATATTTCCTCCTGGGGTATATTAAGGGAGATTATTGGTTAGCAGAAAATTCAGGTAAGTATCCACTGGCAGAATAGGGCAGCCTATATATTTTGTCTACAGAGCGATGATTGACCTTTGTTCTGGTTTGCTTCTGGTATAATGGAGAGCATAGTGATTTTCTCAAGTGAAATCCACAAGATTTCTTCTTTGTTACATCTTCTCATCAGTTTGCAGATACACTTTTCCTTTTTTTCCCCCTTGATAAGTGAGAGAGATTGAATAGAGTTTAGTGTAGTAAGGGAGAGCATGACCTTGGAGTTCATGTAGACCTGGCTTTGATAATCAGCACTGCTTCCCACTTAACTGTGAATATGTCTAAGTTACTTCTCCAATGCTTAATTTCCTCACTTAAGTAAATACATGGTACAAGAATTAAATGAGATAAAATGCTTAAATCTTGTAGCATGGTGTTTGGAAAAGACACGTCCCTGAAGGGGATAATCATTGCTACAGAATGCAGAGTTTTAGGTCACTTGGAAATGTGAAAATCCACTAAACAAATAAGCTCTACTTGAACAAATGGAAAACTACATCTGTTTTCTATAGAAAAACTCAACATCATGAAAGGTGCTCTTTCTTAAGTAAATATTTAATGCAATCCCAATAAAAATATAAAATTTTTAAATTAGATGGGATGAGTCAAAAATTCATATAGAAAAATATTACATGGAAAGGTTAGTTTTCTAAAAAATAATAATAATAAAGTAATAATGGACAGGGACTAGCTATGCCCAACTTCAAAATATATAATAGAACTACAATAAATAATTTCAGTATGGCATATGTATACACAGTTAATCTAAAAAACAGAGCAGAAAGTCCAGAATATGAATTTATCTGTGAACATAATACAAGTTTGGAATATGAACAGTTTGCATTTTTAATTAAAGGGAAAAAGATAAAGTAATCAAAAATGACACTGGGTCTACCATTTGAGGAAAACATGATTTTTAGGGGAAAAGTTTGGTCTTTATTTTCCACATTTTAAAGCAAATCTTATTTCCCATATGCCAAAATGAATCCTAGAACAATTATGTTGATTGAAAAATAAACCATAAAAATTATGAAACTTTTAAGAAATTATTTATAAAAATACTATTTGAAAAATTATCTTAGACTGGTTTATAAAGATGAAATAGGGGTGCCTCCTTACAGGCTAATAATGGCACTAAATTCATATCTCTCAATAGTTACCCTGAATGTTAATGGGCTAAATGCCCCAATCAAAAGACACAGGGTATCAGAATGGATAAAAAAACAAAACCCATCAGTATGTTGCCTACAAGAAACTCATTTTAGACGCGAAGACACCTCCAGATTTAAAGTGAGGGGGTGGAAAACAATTTACCATGCTAATGGGCATCAGAAGAAAGCTGGGGTGGCAATCCTTATATCAGATCAATTAGATTTTAAGCCAAAGACTATAATAAGAGATGAGGAAGGACACTATATCCTACTCAAAGGGTCTGTCCAACAAGAAGATCTAACAATTTTAAATATCTATGCCCCTAACGTGGGAGCAGCCAACTATATCAACCAATTAATAACAAAATCAAAGAAACACATCAATAATAATACAATAATAGTAGGGGACTTTAACACTCCCCTCACTGAAATGGACAGATCATCCAAGCAAAAGATCAACAAGGAAATAAAGGCCTTAAATGACACACTGGACCAGATGGACATCACAGATATATTCAGAACATTTCATCCCAAAGCAACAGAATACACATTCTTCTCTAGTGCACATGGAACCTTCTCCAGAATAGATCACATCCTGGGTCACAAATCAGGTCTCAACCAGTATCAAAAGATTAGGATTATTCCCTGCATATTTTCAGACCACAATGCTCTGAAGCTAGAACTCAATCACAAGAGGAAAGCTGGAAAGAACCCAAATACATGGAGACTAAACAGCATCCTTCTAAAGAATGAATGGGTTAACCAGGAAATTAAAGAAGAATTGAAAAAATTCATGGAAACAAATGATAATGAAAACACAACAGTTCAAAATCTGTGGGACACAGCAAAGGCAGTCCTGAGAGGAAAATATATAGCGGTACAAGCCTTTCTCAAGAAACAAGAAAGGTCTCAAGTACACAACCTAACCCTACACGTAAAGGAGCTGGAGAAAGAACAAGAAAGAAACCCTAAACCCAGCAGGAGAAGAGAAATCATAAAGATCAGAGCAGAAATCAATGAAATAGAAACCAAAAAAACAATAGGAAAAATCAATGAAACTAGGAGCTGGTTCTTTGAAAGAATCAATAAGATTGATAAACCCCCGGCCAGACTCATCAAAAAGAAAAGAGAAAGGACCCAAATCAATAAAATCATGAATGAAAGAGGAGAGATCACAACTAACACCAAAGAAATACAGAGAATTATAAGAACATACTATGAGCAACTCTACGCCAACAAATTGGACAATCTGGAAGAAATGGATGCATTCCTAGAGACATATAAACTACCACAACTGAACCAGGAAGAAATAGAAAACCTGAACAGGCCCATCACCAGTAAGGAGATTGAAACAGTCATCAAAAATCTCCAAACAAACAAAAGCCCAGGGCCAGACGGCTTCCCAGGGGAATTCTACCAAACATTTAAAGAAGAACTCATTCCTATTCTCCTGAAACTGTTCCAAAAAATAGAAATGGAAGGAAAACTTCCAAACTCATTTTATGAGGCCAGCATCACCTTGATCCCAAAACCAGACAAGGATCCCACCAAAAAAGAGAACTACAGACCAATATCTTTGATGAACACAGATGCAAAAATTCTCGCCAAAATACTAGCCAATAGGATTCAACAGTACATTAAAAGGATTATTCACCACGATCAAGTGGGATTTATTCCAGGGCTGCAGGGTTGGTTCAACATCCGCAAATCAATCAATGTGATAGAACACATTAATAAAAGAAAGAACAAGAACCATATGATACTCTCAATAGATGCTGAAAAAGCATTTGACAAAGTACAGCATCCCTTCCTGATCAAAACTCTTCAAAGTGTGGGGATAGAGGGCACATACCTCAATATTATCAAAGCCATCTATGAAAAACCCACCGCAAATATCATTCTCAATGGAGAAAAACTGAAAGCTTTTCCATTAAGGTCAGGAACACGGCAGGGATGTCCATTATCACCACTGCTATTCAACATAGTACTAGAAGTCCTAGCCTCAGCAATCAGACAACAAAAAGAAATTAAAGGCATCCAAATTGGTAAAGAAGAAGTCAAACTATCACTCTTCGCAGATGATATGATACTATATGTGGAAAACCCAAAAGACTCCACTCCAAAACTGCTAGAACTTGTACAGGAATTCAGTAAAGTGTCAGGATATAAAATCAATGCACAGAAATCAGTTGCATTTCTGTACACCAACAACAAGACTGAAGAAAGAGAAATTAAGGAGTCAATCCCATTTACAATAGTACCCAAAACTATAAGATACCTAGGAATAAACCTAACCAAAGAGACTAAGAATCTATACACAGAAAATTATAAAGTACTCATGAAAGAAATTGAGGAAGACACAAAAAAATGGAAAAATGTTCCATGCTCCTGGATTGGAAGAATAAATATTGTGAAAATGTATATGCTACCTAAAGCAATCTACACATTTAATGCAATCCCTATCAAAATACCATCCATTTTTTTCAAAGAAATGGAACAAATAATCCTAAAATTTATATGGAACCAGAAAAGACCTCGAATAGCCAAAGGAATATTGAAGAACAAAGCCAAAGTTGGTGGCATCACAATTCCGGACTTCAAGCTCTATTACAAAGCTGTCATCATCAAGACAGCATGGTACTGGCACAAAAACAGACACATAGATCAGTGGAACAGAATAGAGAGCCCAGAAATCGACCCTCAACTCTATGGTCAACTAATCTTCGACAAAGCAGGAAAGAATGTCCAATGGAAAAAAGACAGCCTCTTCAATAAATGGTGCTGGGAAAATTGGACAGCCACATGCAGAAAAATGAAATTGGACCACTTCCTTACACCACACACGAAAATAGACTCCAAATGGATGAAGGACCTCAATGTGAGAAAGGAATCCATCAAAATCCTTGAGGAGCATGCAGGCAGCAACCTCTTCGACCTCAGCCATAGCAACATCTTCCTAGGAACAACGGCAAAGGCAAGGGAAGCAAGGGCAAAAATGAACTATTGGGATTTCATCAAGATCAAAAGCTTTTGCACAGCAAAGGAAACAGTTAACAAAACCAAAAGACAGCTGACAGAATGGGAGAAGATATTTGCAAACGACATATCAGATAAAGGGCTAGTATCCAAAATCTATAAGGAACTTAGCAAACTCAACACCCAAAGAACAAACAATCCAATCAAGAAATGGGCAGAGGACATGAACAGACATTTCTGCAAAGAAGACATCCAGATGGCCAACAGACACATGAAAAAGTGCTCCACGTCACTCGGCATCAGGGAAATACAAATCAAAACCACAATGAGATATCACCTCACACCAGTCAGAATGGCTAAAATTAACAAGTCAGGAAATGACAGATGCTGGCGAGGATGCGGAGAAAGGGGAACTCTCCTCCACTGTTGGTGGGAATGCAAGCTGGTGCAACCACTCTGGAAAACAGCATGGAGGTTCCTCAAAATGTTGAAAATAGAACTACCCTATGACCCAGCAATTGCACTACTGGGTATTTACCCTAAAGATACAAACATAGTGATCCGAAGGGGCACGTGTACCCGAATGTTTATAGCAGCAATGTCTACAATAGCCAAACTATGGAAAGAACCTAGATGTCCATCAACAGATGAATGGATAAAGAAGATGTGGTATATATACACAATGGAATACTAGGCAGCCATCAAAAGAAATGAAATCTTGCCATTTGCGACGACGTGGATGGAACTAGAGCGTATCATGCTTAGTGAAATAAGTCAATCGGAGAAAGACAACTATCATATGATCTCCCTGATATGAGGACATGGAGAAGCAACATGGGGGGGTAGGGGGATAGGAGAAGAATAAATGAAACAAGATGGGATTGGGAGGGAGACAAACCATAAATGACTCTTAATCTCACAAAACAAACTGGGGGTTGCTGGAGGGAGGTGGGATTGGGAGAGGGGGAGCGGGCTATGGACATTGGGGAGGGGAGGCGAACCATAAGAGACTATGGGCTCTGAAAAACAACCTGAGGGTTTTGAAGGGTCAGGGGTGGGAGGTTGGGGGCAACCTGAGGGTTTTGAAGGGTCAGGGGTGGGAGGTTGGGGGAACAGGTGGTGGGTAATGGGGAGGGCACGTTTTGCATGGAGCACTGGGTGTTGTGCAAAAAGAATGAATACTGTTACGCTGAAAAAATAAATAAAATGGAAAAAAAAAAAGAAATGGGGTGCCTGGCTGCCTCAAATGGTTGAGCATCAGACTCTGGGTTTTGTCGCAGGTCACGATCTTGGGGTCATAAGATCAACCCCCATGCTGGGCTTCACACTCAGTGGGGAGTCATCTTGAGATTCTCTCCCTCTGCCTTCCCCTACTCTCATATGTATGCTCTCTCTCAAATAAATAAATAAATAAATTTTAAAAACAGGCCAAATAACCTTGGTTTTTGAAGTAAGACATAGAACACTGAAAGCACAAAGGAAAAAAATGTAAATTTGACTATATAAAAAATTTTTTAAGTCAAAGATTATGAATCCGGGGTAAAAGGAAGTACTCTGTTCAGAACTCTTTTTTTTTTTTAAAGATTTTATTTATTTATTTGTCAGAGAGAGAGAGTACAGGCAGGCAGAGAGGCAGGCAGAGGCAGAGGGAGAAGCAGATTCCCTGCAGAGCAAGGAGCCTGATATGGGACTCGATCCCAGGATGCTGGGATCATGACCTGAGCCGAAGGCAGCCACTTAACTGACTGAGCCACCGAGGCATACCCAGAACTTTTTTTCTAATCTTTATTTATTTCTTTTACTATATACAAGAATTACTTTTAAAATAAAAACTAATTATAATAATATATTTTAATGTGGCTTAGAAGTTAACTCTCTTCATACTTGCCTAATTAACAAAATTTATTAATTCAAAAAAGTACTAGTATTGGTGACTAACGGTGGTACTTTATATCTTGAATAATCTTTCTGTTCTTTAAAAGGAGGTAAGTATTTCACATGTCTTTTAGTTTTTAATGTTTATATAAGCTGTTCTAGCAAACTTTAGTCTCAAACTGAGGGATTTCTTTTTGTAGGGGTAAAGATACAAGAACTGGCATGACTAAAGAGTAGCAAATAATAGAAGATAATAATCCTATATTATGTGGTAAAGAACTGAGGAGGAATGATGTAGTGAAATATAGGGAAAAACAATAAATTGAATAGGCAATGTAAGGCAAGTTTTCCAATTTTAGTAGAATGTTGCATATATGTTGGAAGAAACACGAGAACTTTAATGATTCAATGGTCAGGAGAAATCACTTTCATTTAAGAATAAAGTAGAACGTAGAGCAAGCTCTACGAAGACTATTGATAATTAAAGATGCGTTGGCCATTCTAAAGTAAATAAGAAAAACAACAAAAAGAAAAGGGAATCTAAGTATTTCTGTTCAGATTGTGTATGTCTTACTGTTGAATTACAATAAATGATGTACGGCTGTGGCAGGCAGCAAGAACCTGTAGTAAGTTCCCCCAAGTTCAAGATCAAGTGTTGTCAATTTAAAGATCTGACAAATTTGTAAATATATATATATATATATATTTAAGATTTTATTTATTTAACAGACAGAGATCATAAGTAAGCAGAGAGGCAGGCAGAGAGAGAGAGAGAGGAGGAAGCAGGCTCTCCGCTAGGCAGAGAGCCCGATGCGGGGCTTGATCCCAGGACCCCGGGATCATGACCTGAGCCGAAGGCAGAGCCTTTAACCCACTAAGCCACTCAGGTGCCCTGTAAATATATTTTTAACTGATATTGTGGGCTAGATAACCATGCACCGCATGGCACTATCATGAAAAATGAAAAATGCCCTATTGGCAAAGAAAACAACAGTTATGATACTTTGTACAGAGTACAAATATTATACTTTGCCTTATTTGAAAATTTATCAAGACTTTTATTCTATTTTGGAAAACGGCATCACCCAAAGGTAATGCCACTAATCGTGCCTGAGACACCAGCTCTATCAGCCTGCCTTTCTGGCTGTGTGTTCGTAGTAGTTGTACGTTCACAGTGGTTGTACATATAGGGGAACACATACGAATTCTTCACCATATTTTGTAGCATGGTCCTGATACAAAATTTGCACTTTGAAACACATATTTCTTTAAAAATTATTTTCCTTTTATGTCTTTTATTTTATAGATAGAAAATGTGGTTGCTGTATATTTTTTTAAAAAAGTATATGTAAGTAGGTAATACAATACTAAACATGATTTTTTTTTTTTCTAGGACAGGTAAGGATGATTGCAAGCTTTGGTTTTTCAGAAGGATATTGGAATGGACCACGTTAGGAATTATAACTCTAGATAAAATCTGAAATGATCTGTCTATTCCTATGAAAGAAGGCTCATGATCAAGTATATCCTTTATTGATGTTACTCTGCATCAGTCTCCTTGAAAGTTCTGAGTTTCAATCCTCATGTAGATATAAAAGTAAATAAAGATCTCAGGAATACAAGGTAAACATGGACTAGTTATTTACATGGTCCTCCTAGAGTATTTGCTATACTTACCAACATTTATAGCCAATACAGGCATATGGCAGTTAATTCATCATTAGTATTATTTCTATATATAATGCAAATAATATACAAATAACACTAATAGGATGCTTTGTGTTCTAGAAAATTACATTTTTTCCTAAATTGTAAAAACCCGAATATCACAACAGAGATTTTTTTAAAAAGTTGTGTTCCATTTGTTACATGGATTAGATTTCTTCAATATTTTATAGCTATACGATGTCATCATATTTTAAAAAATAATAAAGCAACCATGTGTTCTAAATAGATGGATAATGCCAATCTATTTTGTTGGAAAAGACATAGAAATGAGATTCATATTATAAGAGCTATATATTTTCAAGAGGCTCATTTCATAAATAACTTGTCTGTTGTGCATTGCAATTGATGCTGTAGGCATATCAAGCACTAACCTATTGTTTATTATAGACCCATTTTGTCATTTTGATGGTACAGATTCAAGTATGGCAATCTTCTTTCCTCTCTCTGCTTCACTAGCTACATGACTTCCCTTGGCTAAAACCATACCAAAACACACACTTGAATGTCATAAGTTATGACAGCCTGGGAGCTGAATGGGAATCCTATTAACTGACCTATGAAATTAGGGAATTATAAATCTTGATGAGTACAGGTTGGACTGTATGCATAGCTTACCATACTAAAAAGGTATCTTTTTAACATGTTCAGATTAAGTCCAAGTGAACATAATTTAAACACATGGAAATATATTGATAAATTGATTAAAACTAAAGACTTGATATCAGCTCCAGTAATTCTATAACCTGCTAAAACTCATCTGGAAAATATTATGACCACTCAGCAGGGCATCTTGGGAAGAATTAACTGTTTTCTACATGTAAGAAGAAAATGTTACCATAGTTTTTAAAAATCATTAGATATATGATTTATGTTCTAGGCCAAACTTTAAATAAAAAGGACTGAATATTAACTGCTAGAATAGAAGAATAAATGGAAATCTAAATGAAAAGGACTTGAGAAAGCATATCAGTTAAACTCTACCCAGAAATTCAATCCCTGAAAGTCATGATTATTTAGATTGTGGAAACCCAATAATTTCCCCAATTTTTCTCCCTCTAGTCCAAACCTCTCCTCTCAACTCCAGATTTGTATCCCCAATTACCAAGTAGAAACCTCTGCTTTGATACCTATGAGACATTTTAAACTTGATCTCCAAAACAGAGCTCCTGCTTTACCACCACAAAATAAAATTGTTCTTTGCGCCATTTTCTTCTCAGAATATGAGAAGTCCCTCTTGCAGTGGCTAAGGACAAAACCTTGGAACCATCATGACTCTTCTACTCAGCACTTGTCAGCTCTGGTTTAAAAACATGCAGAATCTAGCCATTTCTCACAGCCTCAACACTTACCACTCTGGTCCAAACCACCACTAGATTTGCCTGGATTATTACAGTAGCCTTCCACCTGGCCTCCTTGTTTACACTCTTGTTCCCCTCCAATCTGTTCACAACACAGAAGCCAAAGGATAACAGATGAAAAGTAATTCAGGTCATGACATTACTTTGCAAAACTCTTCAGTGCCTTCCCAAATTACTCAGAAAAAAAAGAAGAAGAAGCCAAATCCTTCTAAAGATGGCTGTACCTCATCTGCCCTCAGCTACTCTCCAGGGCTTATCCCACTCATTTGCAGTCTCAGTCACTGTTTCTTGAACACTTGAGTCCCTCTCAGTTCATCTCTCCGACTTTTGCTTTTTCCTCTTCCTCAAATACTCTTCTCCCAAGTGTCTGTTGGTATAGTCTCTCCATCAGATCTTTATTGAAAGCCTTCTCTGGCTACCCTATTAAAATTTGTTACTTTTCCCCCCAAGTTTCCCATCTACCTTCTATGATGTATTTTTCTCCTTACCACTTATCAGTATCTAACATACTCTATATTTTATTTATATTTTATTTTGTTTATTGCTTTTTTCTCCTTACTAGGATATGAGGCACAACAGGGAAGAGAATTTTGCCTCTGATTTGCCTCTGTGTCCCCTAAATCTAACAGTATCTATCATGAAAGACTATCCTGTGACCTGGGTTGAATGTTGAAGAGTTTTTACTACTTGGGAAGCACCTGTCTTTTTACATAGAAGTGAGGGTCTCTGTTTCCAGTCATATACTCTCAGCAGCTCCCCCCCTTTTTTAAAAACCTCATAAGTTTTTAAAGGGCCTCCAAAACTGTTTAAGTCCCGAAAAATGTGGCAAGATTCACACTGCACAAAAAAAACTGCAATGTCAAAATTAATAAACTTTAAATAAGTGTCTACTTATATGATATGACAGCAACTCAAATCATGCCACTGTACATATATATAATGAAGCTCCAGTCATAGAAATGAAATAATTTGAGCAAACTCAAGATTATGAAAATTATAAAATATCCTTTAATTTTCTTTTTTTTAGGCAAGTGAAATGTTAATGTGTGAAATGATACAATTTTGCTTGCCTTATGTTTTTGTGGGACACAGAAAGGTAAGATGGGGGGCTTAAGGTGCTGTTTTTTTGCTGTCCATGCCTTCAAATTCTCAGCACAGTCAGATATATCTTTACTATTCCATTCCTCTCAGTTTCATTCTAAAAATAATGTGTGGTATACTGTTCCTTGCACGTATTGACCCTCAACTCTTCTGGGCCAGCTGACTCATATTCCATTCTTTAAAATCCTGCTCATCCATCTTCTTTCCCAAATAGTTTTTCTAATTGACTCCCTGCCCAACTCTAAGAATATAGGACCAACTTGCTTGTTTGTATCTCCTCTCTAGAATCCTTACTTCCATTTATAATCCCTACAAGATCAGGGTTTTGCCTCCATCACCACATTCATTCCCTACAATTTTACTCCTGATATATTATGCTCAGTGTCTCTGGTCAGTCTTCCACAGACTAATTAATTACAATTTAAGAAACTTGGTCCTTTCTGGTCTTCCCCCATAGAATCCTGTGTTGCTAGATATTAGAATGGCTGGTTCCTCAGGTCTCAGCATGAATGGCCCTATTTTAGGTCATTCTTTTCTGATTACTTAACATAAAATATTTTTTCTAGCTTCATTTCTAAGAAGCATAATCTTCTATTTTCCTCACAATACTTATTACTCTCTAATGTAAATTTTTTCTGGTGTGTTTACTCCCTATATACTTCTTCCCATAGTCATCATAAACCATAGAATTTGTCCTGATCCCTATTTTAAGATTCAACATCTAATAGGTGATAAATAAATGTTTGTTGAATAAATGAGAGAATGTATTTATCAATATAATTTATAGGTGTACATATGCTTTCCACAAATAAGCAAGCTTCTTTTTTTTTAAGATTTTATTTATTTGACAGAGGGAGATCACAAGTAGGCAGAAAAGCAGAAAGAGAGAGAGAGAGGAGGAAGCAGACTCCCCACTGAGCAGAGAGCCCGATGTGGGGCTCGATGCAGGGCTCGATCCCAGGACCCTGGGATCATGACCCAAGCCGAAAGCAGAGGCTTTAACCCAGTGAGCAACCCAGGCGCCCCTAAGCAAACTTCTTGAATGCAGAAAGCTAAGGCTTACTCATCTTTATCCCCAGTGTCTACCTAGAATAAATTAATTATTTAGTAATAGTTTTTCAAAGGAATGAATCATTATTAAAACCTTTGCCAGAAGCCCTTATTTTCAAAACACTAAAAACTAGATTTTACAAAATATTCATATGGAACCTCAGAATAAACCTCTGAGAAATCAGACACATGAAGTTCAAATGTTGCTTTAAATGACTAAGGCACTGTGGCAGAAACAGTAATGACCCATAACTAAGGCACTGTTGCAGAAAGAGTAATGACCCATAACAATAATGACCATAACCCAAACTACTGCTTCCCCATATTTACCAGTCCTTTTGTAGTTAGGTGGAACCATACCACTTGTTCTGGCCAATGCCATCATTTACTTTGAGCTGAGGCAATGAAAAGATTGTGTGCAATTCTGTGATCTTCCTCTTCTTTGGGTAATGAGTAGGAAGATCGAGGCAGTCTGAGTTACAGAAATGTCACATGGAGGACAGCTGATAAGAGGGTTGTCTGTATCACTAGAAGAATTTTAGTTAGAAAATAGAAATTTTGTCATATTAAACCACTAATATTTTGAATTTATTATTCCTGCAGCAGAATATAACTTATTCTAAGAGGCAAGCATCCCTCTATTCATAACACACACACACACAATATGTGCTTTTTGTTTATACTCTAACTTAAATTGCATGCATTTATCAGTTTTGTGCAATAATATGTCTCATGGGTTCAAGTATATGAGAGAACTAGGAGATAAGCAACCATCTTAAGTGAGGTGGGGTAATCTTGCCTATTCCCATCAGAGCTGTGACTCAAATGCACTATATTTTGCTTTACCACAGACCTATTTAAAAAGCCAAAATCGCAGATTAAGATCAGGCTCTCTTAGAGAATACATTATAGTTGAAGATTACTAATCTTTCACCTGGAACACCTCAAGCCTTTTAGGATCTGATATAAAAGATCAAAAAGAGGAGTATGGAGATCTCAGTTTTACCATTCTTTAGATCTAATCTCGCTGATCTATTTCTCATTAGCAGAAGACAGCATACCAAGCACCATGTAAATAAAAATCACATTGAATAGAGATCATCATCCAACTAATTTGGCTGGGAATTTCCTGAGCTTTGGAGAACAGGGTGTAAACATCAATTACTTTTGACTAATAAAAGGCTTTATATTTGGGGGGAAAATAGAATAAAAGAGAAAATTTTAAGTATAGAATATATTTTACTGATATTAGCCACTACAAAAATAGCAAGGCTGAACAAATGATATAAAACCCACAATCAAGTTGAAATAGAAAAAAAGGAATATTTTTATGTTTTTTCCTATCACAATATATGAAAAAAATCTTTCCTATCAGTCATTATCATCTTATTTAAAAATAAGTGGTCAGAAAAAAAAAAAAATAAGTGGTCAGACTTTGAATTTAGTTTAAAAAAATAAATAAAAATTAATCATACTACCAACATTTTAAGCATTCCTTAAAACTGTTTTGTTTTTTGTTTTGTTTTGTTTTTTTTTTTTTTGGCTAAAAAGCTTTCTCAGTCCCTTTCAGCAGAGTGTCATAGTCTGAAATGTAATAAAGCATACTTTGAATTCTTATGAAGTGAATGAAAATGAGGAATATTTTTAAAATAGAGATCTTAATTCCCCCACTCTTACATTTGTTCTTTAGTTGGCACAATTTTCTGTACTCTTCTCTTGGGCACAGTTTGAGGAGGTCTAAGTGGCTATTTGGGCCTACTTTAAGACTGCCAGATTGTTGGATGGAGTTTTTATATATTCACAAAGCTGAAAGAATCCATATAAAGTTTTGAATCTGCTTTAAGAATATCATGGTGTTTGAGGGGGTTCCAAGATTGAGGCATAGAAGATCCTGAACTCACCTCCTCCCACAGATACACCAAATCTACAGCTACATATGAATCATTTCCCTCTGAAAAAGATCTGAAAACTAGATGAAATACTCTCCATGACAAAGGATTAAAGGACTACTCTGAGAGGGGTATGAGAGACACAATCTCAGCAAAAAACCCTATTGTTGGCACTGGGGCCCACATAGGGAAGAGTCTTACCTGCAGAACTTCTCCGATGGGAACAAGGGTTGATGCCCCATATTAGGCATCCTAACCCTTGGAATCTGTACTGGAGAGATGAACTTTGAAAAATGTCTGACTTAGAAAACTAGTGGGGTTGATATGCTATGGGCCCAAAGTGCTATGGGAAACTGATTCCCCTTTTAAAGAGCTCACATATGGCCTGACTCGCCTGAGGATCCAGAGCAAAAGCATCAGTGTGAAAAGCCCCTAGACTGTTGAAGGACATTCATTTGTTGATTTGGGGGCATCTGCTGGGCGGGCAGGAGACAACTGGGGCTCTCTACAGAGATGGAGGCACTGACTGTGTGCTCTTCACCTGCCCTGCTAGTATAGGCAGGTGCACTCAAAGCACTTCTACTGCCTTGCCAGGATAGGCAGAGGCAAGCAGTCATTGTACTGTCCTGCCTCCTTCCTGAAGCAGGAGAACATGGGCAGTTGCAGTCATCCCCTGCTCCTGGGCTGGGCTGGTTGAGCACAGATAGCCATGGCATTCTCTTGCCCCCAAACTGGGTGAGCACATGCACACAGAAAGAGCAACACTTTGAAGTTTGTGGGTCTGTGCAACCAAGGCATTTTCCTGTTGCCTTTCTGATGATGGTGAGCATGCCCTGCTCCCAGTGGCCTTGCCAAAGTCCACAGACATGCACAAACCACACACAGGATGCTCCATGTTCATCTGGCCCTGGTGGCAAAGAGGGTTGACATTCTGAGCTCCAAGGGCCTACGACATTGTGAAAAAAGTCTTGGCAGGCCACACACCCAGGATACCGCACAGATAGCCAGAAACATGCTCCCAGTCTTCCTCTGAGAAAGGCTTGGTTACTTATGCTGGAGCTTCAGCCTGACCGACAGGGTTCAGGTTTCCCACACATCAAGATGCAAAGAGGTAGCTGTTTCACCTAACACATAGAAACAAACACAGAGTCAAGCAGAATGAAGAAACAGAGGAATATGTTCCAAATGAGAGAATGAGAACAAACCTCAGAAAAAGATCTTTAATGATAAAGGTAAGCAATCAGTCTGATAAAGAATTCAAAGTAATGGTCCTAAACATGTTCACCAAACTTGGGAGAAGAATGGATGAACACAGTGAGAATTTCAGCAAAGAGAACACATTTTTTTTTTTGACAGTACCAAACACAAGTCACAGAAATAAAGAATATAATAATTGCAATAAAAAATATACTAGAAGGGTTCAACTGCAGACTGGATGAAACAGAAGAACAAATCAGTAAACTGGAAAACAAAACACTGGAATTCACCCAAAGCAGTAAAAAGAAAAAAAGAATTAAAAACAAAACAAAACAGGGATGCCTGAGTGGCTCAGTGGGTTAAAGCCTCTGCCATCAGCTCAGGTCATGATCCCAGAGTCCTGGGATCAAGCCCTGCATCAGGCTTTCTGCTCAGCAGGAAGCCTGCCTCCCCCTCTCTCTCTGCATGCCTCTCTGCCTACTTGTGATCTCTCTGTGTGAAATAAATAAATAAAATCTTAAAAACAAACAAACAAAAACTAAAGATGACTTAACCCACCAATAGAAAAACATCAAGCAAAAGAACATTCCCATTATAAGGCTCCCAGAAGAGAGACAAAAGGGCAAAAAACTTATTTAAAGAAATAATGGCTGGAAACTTCCCTAATACAGGGAAGGAAACAGACATTCAAGCCCAGAGCATTCTAAATATACTGTACCCAAACAGATTTACACCAAGACACATTATAATTAAAATGTCAAAACTTAAAAATAAAGAAAATCTTAAAAACAAGAGAGAGACAAATTGTTGCGTCCAAGGGAAGTCCCTATGTGTATTGCCAAATTTTTCAGCAGAAACTTCAGAGGCCAGAATGAAGTGGCATGCCACACTGAAAGTTCTAAAAGGAAACATTTCTACCCAAGAATACTGTACTCTGCAAATTATTCAAATTAAAGAAGAGATAAAAAGTTTTTCAGACAAGCCAAAGCTAAAGGAGTTCATCAACACTCAACTGGTCATGTAAAAAATGGTTAAATGGACTTCTTTAAGCTGAAAATAAATGGTACTAATTAACAACAAGAAAACACACAAAAATAAAAAATCCCTGGAAAAGGTGAATATATAGTAAAGGTGATGGAGAAGTCACTCATAAATCTAGTATGAAGGTTAAAAGACAAAAGAAGTAAAATTTACTAAAAGTATAAAATTAATTAAGGGATAATAAATAAAAAGAGGTAAACTATAACACCAAAAATATAAAATATATTTTATATAACATATTTTATAAAACATTTTTATAAAACATTTTTTAAAAATGTACAATTTTGAAATGTGTTTAAATTTAAGTTGCTATCCACTTAAAATAGATTGCTATATACATGGGATATTATATGTGAACTTCAGAGTAACTGCAAAGCAAAATTTTATAGTAAATACACAAAATAAAGTATGAAAGCAATCTAAACATAGCACTAAAGAAGGACATCATACCACAAAGGAAGAGAAAAAGAGAAGAAAGAAAAAGAGAGTAGCTATAAACTGATAGTAATACAATAATACTAGGTGGCTTTAATATCCCACTTATATCAATGGGTAGATTCTTAAGACAGAAAATCGGTAAGAAAACACTGACCTTAAATAACAAATTAGATTAGATGGACTTAATAGATACACATAAAGAAAATTTCACTCAAAAGCAGCAAAATACATATTCTTTTCAAGGGTACTTGGAACATTCTGCAGGATAGATTACATGTTAGGTCACAAAACAAGTCTTAATAAATTCAAGAAGACTGAAGTCATATCAAGCATCTTTTCTGAGCACAAAAGTATGAAATTAGAAATCAAATGAAAGGAAAAAACTGAAAAACTCACAGATATGAAGAAATTAAATAACATGCTACCCAACAACTATTGGTCACTGAAAAAATCAAAGGGCAAATTTAAAATAAGTAAAGATAAATGAAAACAGAAAAAAGACACGTTAAAATCTATGGGATACATCCAAAAGCAGTTCTAAGAAGGAAGTAGCTAGAAATACAGGCCTAACTCAAAGAGCAAGAAAAATCTCAATCTAACTTTACACCTAAAGAAACTAGAAAAAGCAGAACAAATGAAGCCCAAAATTACTGAAAGGAAATAATAAAGATCAGAGTAGAAAGAAATGAAATGAGACTAAAAGGACAGTAGAAAAGGTCAATGAAACAAGAACTGGCTCTTTGAAAAAAATAAACAAATTGACAAACATCTAGTTTGACTCACTAAGAAAAAAAGAGAGAGAGCTCAAATATATGAAATCGGAAATAAAAGAGAAGTTACAACTGATACCAAGAAATACAAAGGATTATAAAAGACTGCTATGAGAAAATATATACCAACAAACCAAACAACCTAGAAGAAATGGATAAAGTTGTGGAAATATACAATGTTCCAGACTAAATCGGGAAGAAGTAAAAATCTAAATAGACCAATTACTAAAAAGAAAACTGAGCCGGTAATCAAAAACTTTCCAATGAACCAAAGTCCAGGACCAGACAGCTTCACTGGTAAATTGTACTAAACATTCAAAAACGATTTAATACTTGTCTTCCAAAATTCCACATGATCGATAAAAATCACATGATCATTTCAATAGATGCAGAAAAAAATATTTAATAAAATTCAACATCCACTTACAATAAAAATTCTCAACAAAGGGGATAGAGAGAGAATGTACTTCAATATAATGGTCATATATGACAAGTCCACAGCTAATATCGTATTCAAAAATAAAAAGCTATAAGTTTTTCTTCTAAGATCAGAAACAAGACAGGAATGCCCCATACTCAATATATTACTGGAAGTCCTAGACACAGCACTTAGGCAAGAAAAAGAAAGAAAATGCATACAAATTGGAAAGCAAGAAGTAAAACTGTCACTATTTGCAGACTGCATGATATTATACATAGAAAACTCTAAAGACTCCACAAAAAAACTATTAAAACTAATAAATGAATTCAGTAAAGTTTCAGGATACAAAATCAACTAACTAATACGAAAAATCTGTTGTATTTCTATAGAACAACAATGAAATATCAGAAAGAGAAATCCAAAAAAACAATTCCATTTACGATTGCATCAAAAAGAATAAAATACCTAGGAATAAATTTAACCAAGAAGGTTAAAAATATGTATACTGAAAAATATAAAGATATCGATGAAAGAAAACACAAATAAATGAAAAGATATTTCATGCTCATGGATTAGAAGAATTAATACCATTAAAAGACCAATTCTATCCAAAACGATCTATAGATTCATTGCAACCTCTATCAAAATTCCAATGGCATCTTTCACAGAAGTAGAATGAATAATTCTAAAACTTGTATGGAACCACAAAAGACAGGACACATTGAAAGCAATCTTAAGAAAGAACAAAATTAGAGGTATCATGTTCCTGGATTTAAAACTATACTACAAGGTCATAATAATCGAGATAGTATGTTTTAGCATAAAAAGAGACACATAGATCAATGCAACATAATAGAGAACCCAAAGATAAACCCATGCATATATGGTCAAGTAATTTATGCAAGTGGAACCAAAAATATACAATAGGAAAAGGACAATCGCTTAAATAAATGGTGTTATTTGTATATTGGTGGTGTAGTGGTAAACACAGCTGTCTTCCTATAAATGATTTGGGGAAAACTGAACTGCTACCTGCAAAAGAATGAAAGTGAACCATTATCTTATACTTTATACAAAAATTATCTCAAAAAGGATTAAAGACCTGAATTTAAGAAACCATAAAACTCCTAGAAGAAGACATAGGCAGTAAGCACCTTGACCTTGGTCTTAGAGATGTCTTTTGGAACTAACTCCAAAGTTAAGGGCAGCAAATGCAAAAATAAACAAATGGAACAACATTAAACTAAAAAGCTCTGGATGGCCAAGGAAACCATCAACAAATGAGGCAATCTATTGAATGGGAGAAGATATTTGCAAATCATAGATCCAATAAGGGGTTAATATCTAAAATATATAAAGAATGCATATAACTCAATAATAAAAATCCCAAAGAATCTGATTACAAAATGGGCAGAGGATCTAAACAGACATTTTTCCAAAGAAGGCATACAAAAGTCCAACAGGTACGTGAAAAGCTGCACAACATCACTAATCTTTAGGGAAATGAAAATAAAAAAACATAATGGGATATCACCTTACACCAAGGGATGGTCACTGTCAAAAAGACACAAATGTTAACTGCTGTTGAGAACATGTAGCAAAGGGAGCCCTCATGCACTGTTGGTGGGAATGCAAACTGGCGCAGCTATTACGGAAAACAGTATGGAGGTTCCTCAAAAAATTAAAAATAGAATTACCACCTGATCCAGCAATTCTACTCTTATATATTTACCCAAAGAATAAAAACACTAAATTCAAAAAGATATATGTACTTCTATGTTTACTGGAGTATTATTTTCAAAGGCACAGTACAGAAACAACCGAAGTGTCCACTGATAGATGAACGACTAAAGAATGATTACATATACGCAATGGAATACTACACAACCATAAAAAGGAATGACATCTCACCATTTTCCAGAACATGGATGAGTTTTAGGGATATTAATGCTAAGTGAAATAAGTCAGACAGAGAAAGACAAATACTGCATGATTTCACTTACATGTGGAATCTAAAAGCAAAACAAATCAACAAAACAAAATAAAACCCACATTCATAGATAGAGCAAATTGATGATTACTACTGGAGAAAAAGACTGGAGAAGATGAAATAGGTGGAGGAGATCAAGAAATACAAACTTCCGTTTATCAAATAAATAAGTCATGGGGATGGAATATACAGTCTGGGCAATATAGTCAATAATATGATGACAAATAATAACTAGATTTATTGAGGTGTTAATTCCATTGTTGTAAGGCATGTTGCAGATTACATGAGTCAGCTTAGGTAAATGTATCATTTATGTTATCTAATTACAATAACATTCACATTTACGGGGTGGGGGAGGCAGTGGCTTCAAAAGATTTCTGCAAATAAACCACAGATTGAAGATGTTACAGGTACCAATAAGTCACAAAAAGGACAAAGCTGAAACTTTTTGTGTGTGAATGTGTTAAGAATGAGCTCAAAGCAAACTTCTAAGGTGGAAACTATGACACTTTAATCCTATCTGACAAGAATTTAGTCTTCAGAACAGTCAAGAAGATT
This sequence comes from Meles meles, assembly GCF_922984935.1. Classification (NCBI taxonomy): domain Eukaryota; kingdom Metazoa; phylum Chordata; class Mammalia; order Carnivora; family Mustelidae; genus Meles; species Meles meles. The sequence goes on from NC_060069.1 coordinate 64,772,715, forward strand.
GTTATTTGGTTTAAAATATATTATGATAACACTGAACTTCTCCTTAAATGTGTACTTTGGTGTCTTTCTAAATCATCTTCTTTTAGCTCTAACAGTCATTAAAACTGAATACTAAATGATATTAGAAACAGTCTTCCAAATCTCTGGATAACATAATGTAAAACTAATATCTTAAAAATAATAAGGTCTGTTTAAACATATAGCTTTAAATTAAAAAGATGTGTTTAAAAAGATGAATAAGCACCCAAAACTAATGTAACATTATGTGTCAACTTTAGTTCAGTAAAATAATTTTTAAAAAGATGAGTAAGAAAACCCATTATTTTAAAGTGCTGTTTCATCTTCAAAATGTCCATCTTCTGTGTACTTTTATAATATATAATCAATTAATACCATGGTATATAGAATATAATTTATAGATATATTCATGAGGGTTCTTGCTTCAAAAATTCACCTAACAGGTGACCATAATAAAAAAAAAAAAAGCAAAGTAACTACAGTCTGGAGCTGTACTGTCCAGTAAGTAGCCACTCTCCACATTAGACTATTGAGTACTTGAAATGTGACCCATGTGATGGAAGAACTGCATTTCTAATTTTATTTAATTTTATTGATTTAAAATTTTAAGAGTAAAGCAGTGTCAAGCATTGTTTTCTGACACAACTGTATTATTTTTGCAGGACCACTTTATTCTGTTGGAAATGTAGCATCTGAATTGAGATGTTCCATAAGTATAAAAGTATTTTAATGAGTGAAAAATGTGTAGTGTTCCATTAATAATTTTATGTTGATTCCATCTAAAATTGATGACATTTTGGCTGAATGGAATATTAGGATAAGTAAAATAATTTTTAAAAGTAATTTTGTCTTTCTTTTTACTTTTCTTTAATGTAGCCACTATAAAATTTGAAATTACATGTATGGCTGCATTATATTTCTACTGGACATCTGGTCCAGAAGCAAAGTGAATAGGGAGGTTTCTAAAAGGAATAAAGATTAGGTCTGTAAGTTTTGTAAGATTGAAGACTAGAATAATAGATCAATTTTTTTAAACTATAAAAGGTATACATATACACACAAATTTAACAAAAAGTGAAGATATTTTTTATTGGGTTTTATAGAGCTTACTGCAACCACTGACATATAGAGTTAACTCCCATGATATTACATTGTAATTATCCAATTTTAATTCTATTTGAGAAAAAAAAAAGATTTTTTTGCTTCTATGTAAAACTGGACCAAAAGCAAAGGACAGGAAAGAGAAAAGAAGAATATAACAAGTTGATCTTTTTAAGAGAGTGACAGAAAACAACAAATTTGGGTTCTTGATCATATGATTCCATTTTTTAAAAAGAAAATAGTAAAGTATACTCTCCTCTTAAAAATAGCAGATGATCTGGGCCAGCCACAGAAAATCTCTTCTTTATAAAAAATCTACTGACTCAGTCTTTCCATACTTATCAGTTAACTAAGTAAAATAATTGGTAGTTTTCTCATACAAAACAAATATCCGATTAGAAAATTTACCAATAGAACACATACATAGCATAGCATGAAAATCCATTTTTCTACATGGCTTTATTTTCAATCTCCCCTCTCCCCATCTGCTCTGAATCTGAAAGATCCCTTTTACTGGACTCCAGCAATAAGCAGAGAAGAGGTAACCCATAGGGTATGTGATTACAGGTAAATAAAACACACTTAAGTATGATGCATGACCAAACTTACACAACAGGATTCTGGCTGCTTATTTTTAAGCATTTCATCATAGAATACTATTTTTATAATTGTCCCCTAATATGAACTCCCACATGAGAAAATTCTTTTGAAAAAATTAGTGCTTAGAATACCTCTGATTTCTCTGAAGAACTGTCATGTTTTACATCCCTCCTGATAATGAGAAATAAATAACTCTTGGCAGAGTTTCCAAATCAGAGTGCAAATCATCAACTCTAGAAATGTTTTGAGTTTATGTTTTTTGTCTTTACCAGATCTTCTCTTTTCTCTAGACTTGATTCATTTTTATTGTAATTTTAATGTATATACTCTCATAACCTGTCACAAACACTTTCTGGAAAATGGAAGGGTAAAAATATGTAAGTTTATTAAATATGCAGTTAATTACCTTTCTAAATATCACAATTATACAAATTATGACAAAATATTATTAAGAAAATATGTGGATAGTACTCATTTGCAAGCAGAATGGTCTGGGACCAGGGAAAAATTACACATGCCTGAGGTCCCTCTAAACATCTTCTAGAAAATAAACCCAAATATGAACTGTAGACTATAAACTCTCTGCTTTTGTAAATATTACAGATGAGCTTTAAAACAGAAGGGTCAAAAATATACTCTGAAAAACATATTTCTTATTGACTTTAAACAGATTCAACTTTGGTATATTTCAAGGGAAAATACTATCTAGTTAAGCAATCTTTTTATTTATGTTAAAAGGGAAGAATGCATATTTCTTAAAGCTTATTTTCATTCAAAGTCAAAAACTTATTTCTAGCATAATTAAATGACAAAAAAATCATTACATATTCTTTTCTGCCAGGAAAAATATGCTGCAAATTATAATGATATTAACACAATTTTTTTTTAAATAACTTACTTCTGTTTGAATATGTTACATAGTCTCTTAAGAGAACTGAGTCTTACACACACAAAACAGATAATCATATCAAAAAATGGGCAGAAGATATGAACAGACACTTCTCCAACGAAGACATACAAATGGCTATCAGACACATGAAAAAAGGTTCATCATCACTAGCCATCAGGGAGATTCAAATTAAAACAACATTGAGATACCACCTGACACCAGTTAGAATGGCCAAAATTAGCAAGACAGGAAACAACGTGTGTTGGAGAGGATGTGGAGAAAGAGGAACCCTCTTACACTGTTGGTGGGAATGCAAGTTAGTGCAGCCACTTTGGAGAACAGTGTGGAGATTCCTGAAGAAATTAAAAATAGAGCTTCCCTATGACCCTGCAATTGCACTGCTGGGTATTTACCCCAAAGATACAGATGTAGTGAAAAGAAGGGCCATTTGTACCCCAATGTTTATTGCAGCAATGGCTACGGTCGCCAAACTGTGGAAAGAACCAAGATGCCCTTCAACGGATGAATGGATAAGGAAGATGTGGTCCATATACACAATGGAGTATTACGCCTCCATCAGAAAGGACGAATACCCAACTTTTGTAGCAACATGGACGGGACTGGAAGAAATTATGCTGAGCGAAATAAGTCAAGCAGAGAGAGTCAAGTATCATATGGTCTCACTTATTTGTGGAGCATAACAAATAACATGGAGGACATGGGGAGATGGAGAGGAGAGGGAGTTGAGGGAAACTGGAAGGGGAGATGAACCATGAGAGACTATGGACTCTGAAAAACAACTAGAGGGTTATGAAGGGGCGGCGGGGGGGTGGGGGGGTTGGGAGGTTGAGGGACCAGGTGGTGGGTAATGGGGAGGGCACGTACTGCATGGAGCACTGGGTGTGATGCCAAAACAATGAACACTGTTATGCTGTAAATAAACAAATAAAAATAAATAAATTAAAAAAAAAAAAAAAGAGAACTGAGTCTTCTAGAAAATGTACTCTTTGCAAAGCTCAAATGCAAGAAACTAGCAAATACCAGGACAGAAATTAATAGCTCTCTTGGATATGTCTTTCTCAGGAATATGCCTCAGCTCTTCTGAGAAGTTTCTAAATGGTGACTTTGTCCATACATAGATCAGTTGAGAAATATAACTTGTCTTATATTTGAAAATTTTTTCTAAGAAAAAAAATTAAATTTATAGTCCTAATTGTTCTGTTAGATAAAATGGGTGGGTATGTGAGTAATCAACAGTCAGTATAAGATCTCTCACCCCAACCTCTGTTTGTGGCAATAATTGAGCACCTGTAATTAAATTCAAAACAAGTAAAGTATCAAAAGGCAAAATTAAAGAAACTACAAAATTCCTTTTTCCTTGACTTTGCAAAAGAACAACTGTAAACTGAGTTTAAAAGCAGATTTCACAGCCCATTCCATACATAAAATCAAGTTATCCTTTCTTTAATATTGTACATATTTTAATTCAGACTTGTCATTCATCACTATATTCATGTTTATCTAATGCTCATGAGCACCAACATATTCACACATCATATGCTACACAGGAAACAGAATAATGCAAATCATCAAGGTATGATTAATTCAAAATTGCTACTCAGTTTAAAATAAATTACTGTTGTCATGCATTACAGCTCCAGTACCCAAGGCATCTCTCCAGAGTATCAAGGACATTTTGTGCTTAGTGTTATTGGGGGCCTAGTATTACTACCATCAACAAGACCTCACCTCATCTACTGTGGGACTAGACATGGGACTAGACATGTGGCCTGGCATGAGCATGACTGGTATTCTTTACCACCCACATTCTCCACTATCAGTCACTCTTCGTACCTACTCTGTATCCTAGGACATGCATATGCTAAGAATAGGACAAAGTGAATTAACTTGCATGTTTGTTGATGACTTTTGAATTAGGTATGCAGAGCACTGTGCCAGTCTTGAGGAAGTTGGAAGACCAGATTTCTATTTATTTTGTTTTTATTTTCTAGTTTGGGTGGCAAGGCATCTACAATATTAAGCAGTTAATACACACAAAATAACAAGTGGAGTTGGTTTTATGCATGCAGAAGTGAAGGGTAGGCTGTGTAAGCTATGGAGGTAGACAGAAGAAATAGATGAATCCAGCTTGAGGTAATTTTGTAGAAGGTGGGGCAAGAGCTGGGCTATGTAGATTGGGCAAGATGGGTATATTTTGCCACGAAGAAGTTGGAAATGATCCTGGTGAGGAGGCTAGCCTGGCTTGATTGTAAGGGACTTTCCAGAAACTAATAGAAGATACAGTTTGCTAAGAAGAGAAGCAATATACTTCAGCAGACCTAAAATGGCAGGAAAATCTGGAATGGGTCCCAGAGTTGGTGAAAAATATTTAGAGCTACGAAGCAGAGAAAAACTAAAGAAAGCGGGTGTTCTGTTACATTTTTAAGGTATTTTTAAGGTAATCGGGCATGTAAGTTTGGGTCTGGAGGCTCAGGGTTTAGCCAGAAAACCTGTAATCAAGGTGAGTGGTTAGTAGCAACAGGAATAGAAATAAGAAGACAAATATAAGGTATTTTTTAAAAAATGAACTGTGTCAATTAAAAATAGAAAGACAAAGGAAAAAGGAACAATATCCAAATATTCATGGGAGTAAGTTATTCAAGGAAGAACTTTAGAAAGAGAAAGACATTATAGGGTGTCCTGGAAGATGAAATTGCAGTACATTTTTTAATGCAAAGTAGTGAAAGTGGATAGAATATCAAGGATCATGGCACTAGGTCATGGGAAGGTGGGGGACAGTACAGCTTTGGTTTCATATTGAGGGATCATCAGAGGGAGGAAAGGATCCTTTGAAAACTAAGCTAAAAAGCAAAATGCAAGCTCTCACTTGGTTTGGAACACACTGGAAAAAATCTGACACTAGGAGAAGATACTTGTATCTCCATAAAAAAAAAAAAAATCAGTTACACGACTAACTTACTACATTGCATGGCTCTTCTAGGCAACACAGGGCAGGTGAGGGCGAAAACCTTCAGTGGTCTCTGGAAAGTCCTACAGTTATATTCTCATTCGATAGATCCACTAGTGAAGGACTAGTCACTCCTCTGGGATCCTTTCACTGCGCATATGTATTTCACAAACCAGTTTTGCTCATTAAATTCAAATAGAGAATTGTGCCTGGTTGTTTGTGGGTGGTCTGTTTGTTTGTATTTCTGCATTTCTACCACAGCTGCTTGTTTAAATGGCTTATTTGGCTTCTAATCTTGCATCTTTTAAAACTATTTCAAAAAATTTTATCTCTTTTTTAATATTTAATTTTGTAAATGCATGGGGGAAAAAACAAAAAAAAACAAAAACCACAACTATGCTAGTGTGAGAGGTACAAAGAAACGTTTCCTGAGGACTTCATTCTACATTTCACTTTCATAAATATTCTTTCTCTTAACACCCTGATCTTTTTGAAAACGACTTATCGAAATTTGTACCAATAGTTTTGTTAATTTGTCTAATGTCAATACTCCTTATGTCAATATTTCTCCAGAAAAGAAGGATTGAGTCTGATTTTTGTTTTGTTTTGTTTTACACTATGAGCACAGACCACCCCCCACCAAACTAATGGGAACCGATAGTGGGCACTTATCAAATGCCTGTGAATTAATGAATGAATAAATGAAAGACCGAGTTTGCTCTGAAAAGGAAACTGAATATCTTTTTACTTATGGTTTGTTAGTTGCAGACTTTTGAGTGCTGGAAAATAGTTGTCCAATTCGGGATCCAGAAGAACACCTTGACTAGGAATGAAGGAAATTTTTATTCCAAGTTCTGAGGTCTTATTCCAAACGACTGATCTTAATACCTCAAGAAAATCATAAACCATATACTCCCAACTTCCTCCCAGAACTAATAAAAAACAAACAAAACTCCTTTTTAGACAACTAAGAGCTTAAATAAGGCCATATTAATAACATGGAAAGACAAATAAGGAGACATCATAATGCAGTAATTTATTGTGATACCTTATATTGGCCAGTCTCTGCAATAATACAGATCATATTGATTCACACTCCTTCAAAGTAGGAATTCAAAAGAGCTCTCCATAATACTGGTTTGATTCATTCCATTATTAAGAGATGTAAGATGAGGGGCGCCTGAGTGGCTCAGTGGTTTAAGCCGCTGCCTTCGGCTCAGGTCATGATCTCAGGGTCCTGGGATCGAGTCCCACGTCCGGCTCTCTGCTCTGAGGGGAGCCCGCTTCCCTCTCACTCTCTCTGCCTGCCTCTCTGCCTACTTGTGATCTCTCTCTGTCAAATAAATAAATAAAATCTTAAAAAAAAAAAGAAGAGATGTAAGATGATTAGAAGAAAAAAAGTCATTTAAATAAGCAACTGTGGTAAAAATGCAAAATGCTGGTTTGATTCATTCTATTTTCATTCATTCCACTATTGGCAAAATTTCTATGTTGCTTTTTATATAAAAGACAGATTCCCATAGTCACCTTAGTCAGCCAAGGCTCAGCTGGTCCCTCAATCTTCTGTGAGCAAAGTATCTGCCTGATTCACCTCTACCAAGCATCTCACTTTAATAAGGCACAAGTCATGTTTTTTGTACCTGTAGCAGATTTTCAACTCTGACCAAAGTCTAGGCCTGCTCAACACACTTTCTGAAATGCAAATCTAATCATGTCACTTATCTGCTCAATGTTTTATTATTGTTTCTCATTGTTCTTAGAAGTCCTACATCTTTAATGAGATTCTGCATGGTCTGCTGCCTGTTTTCAACCTTATCTGACATTGCCTATGTCTTAGTCCAAGCATCCCAGCCAGGTTTGCTCAGCTCCTTTAACACACCAAACTTCTCTCTTTCTCTGGCTTTTTCCCAGATTTTCACTATGCCTAAAACTCAGCCTCACCCTCCACTCAATGACCACATTGGATTAAAACCTGCCGACTGTCTGAATTCCCATTAAATCCATTCAACAAATATTTTCTGAGCAAATCTCATGTGTCAGGTATTGTTTTAGGCTTTGGAGAGCCAGACAATAATAAATCAAACAATCCAAATATAAATAGGAAATAATCAGGTATGATCAATGTAATGCAAAGAATTTTTTTTTTAAAGTACATGAAGTACATAAAGTACATGGTGGCTCTTGTTAGATTGGTTGAACATGAATGGTTGCTCTGAGAAAAGATGTTCAAGCCAAGGTTACAAGGGCAGGAATGAGTCCCAACACAGCTCTGGGGTAGGCAGAGGGAACAGCAAGTATAAAATATCTAAAAAGAGAATGAGTTTGGTGTGTATAAAGAACAAAAGATGGCTGGAACTGAGATGTAGAGCATTTTGAGATGAACTAAGATACAGGTACAAGAGGAACAGACAAAGAGATAAAGATACATGATACAGATTTATGAAAGGTTTTGTTAGATAGGTCAGGGAAGGAGTTTGAATTTTATTTTAAGTGACTAATGGAAAGCCAGTGGAGGGTGGTGAGCAGAAAAGTGAGCTGGTATAATTTATACTGTAAAAAGATAATCTGATTTTGCTGTATGGAGAATGGATTATAGGTATGGAGCAAAAATGAAAGAGGAAAATTACAGAAGTTCAAGGAGACTCAGCTTAGTTTGGTAAAGGGGGAAATGGAAAGAAGGAGGCAGATCCAGGATGTATGTTGGAACAATTCAGTAAGAGGCGCTAAACTGGTTATTGAACATAGATGAGAGACAAATCAGGAAAAATCTACAGTTTTTACTTGATCATACGGAAGGATGGCAGTGCCAGAGCCATTAGTACAGTGCTGTGTGGAAGAGAAGACTGCCTGGTTATAAGCCTGGCTTCACCACTTAATGCCATCTGACCTGTATGACTGCAAATAAGTCACTTAACTTCTCTACTCATGTGTTTCTGCACTTACGGAACTGGGAAAATAACAACTCTACCTCATAGGTTACTGTGGAAATTTAATAATGCCAATAATATAGACCGCTTAAAACAGCTTTTGGAATACAACAAATCCTCAATGACTGTGGCTACTATTATTATTGCTCTTGTTGCAATTATTATAATAATCTAGATTGGAAGATAATGAAATACACCCCTGTGAAAATTAACATGTTTTAGCCACTATAGTTGAAATATTCATTAGATAGTCCCATGGAGGTGTTGATAGGCAGAAGTATATAAATCTGGGGGCACCTGGGTGGCTCAGTGGGTTAAGCTTCTGTCTTTGGTAAGATCATGATCTCTGGGTCCTGGGATCCAGCCCCACATCAGGCTCCCTGCTGAGCAGGGAATCTGCTTCTCCCTATGTCCACCCCTCCCCCCCAGCTCATGTGGGCATTCTTTCTCTCTCTCTCTCAAATAAATAATAAAATCTTTTTAAAAAGACGTACATAAGTCTGAAGTTTGAGGAATAGGAAGTCCCAAAGATACAGTTTTAGAAGTCACTTACAAAGAGATAGTATTTGGAGATTTAGAGCATTGCATGAAGTCCCTTGGGGAGACACTGAAAAGAGGAAATGGAAGGGAGCCAAAAATTCTGCTTAATGGCATTTCAACATTTAGAGATGGGGTAAGAGGAGAAGGAGGGAAGGAAAGTGAGAAGGCACAGACAGTGAGGTAGAAAGTAATCCTGGTATGATGCCAAGAACAAGCATGTTAAGAAGGGACTAGTTAACTGTCTCCTACACTATGGAGAGATCACGTAAGATAAGAACAGAGAAGTGGCCAGTGGAATTAACAAACTGGAGGTCCTTGGGAATCTTGATAAAGGCTTTCTCAGTAGAATATAAGAAATCGAAACTTGAGTGTCATTTCCTTTGAGAAACCTTTTTTGAGTGTCTAGAATAGGCTAGCACTTGTCATTTCTCTAGTACTTATCATCCAGGTAATTGTAAAGAAAGTTGACTTTGCATTAAATCATTATCTATGTAAAAGATATCATTTGTATAATTATTAATTTAATTTCTCTCTTCCCTAATGGTTAGTAATTTACTGGATGGCAGGGATCATGCCTATCATGTTTTTCACATTATCCTTAATAACTAGTAGAATGCCTGATACATAATATTGCTCAGTTTATATTGAATGAATGAATAAATTAATGAGTGACTACACGACTGTACCAAAAATACATTTTGGGGAAAAAAAAAGAACTTCTTTTAATTAACACCTACATTAATTGACGTGCTTACTTTCAGTTTATTTCTAAGTTGGTGGCATAACTAAATAATTGCTTTTATTGCAAACCACCTGAAATCATTTGGGAGGAAGCATATAAAATAGTGAAAAAATAGTCTACTTTACACTGTAACATTATTTGTCTTAAGTTTCTTTATTCCAAGAGATAAACGATATTGCTACTCCAGTAGCTCATTTTAGCAGTCAATCTAAAATTGATTACCATCCAGCCCTTATTAAAACCCAGTTTATATAAGATATTTGAGAAAATAAGTCTATGGACCAAGTTAACTGTCCATTGCTCTCAATTGGTTTTTAGCTCTATCCTATTATAAGTGAAATCACCAAATATCTTCCTTGAATTGCACTTGGTTAGGTCTTTTGAAATGACATTATAGAAATTGTGGGCATTCATTATTAAGTCCTTGGCTTTTCAGAGGGTTAATATAAGCAATCATATACTGAGAATATCTGCATTTCCTAATGACATCAAAACTATCACATGGTTTCATATTGTTCATTGTTCCAAATAAAAACAAGCCATATGATAAATTTTGCTAAAGTATACTGAGAAAAAGCTGTGCACTTTTTATTGATTCAGATGTAACAATTATGAAATTCAGTTCACTATGCTTTTTATCTTTCTTCTAGGAAATTGAGATATATATTTATATTCAATACCAATGCATGTTCATGGCTTAAGTTCCTGTATCTTTTCTCTATAGTATATGTATTCCTTTATGCAATTTATTTATATGTGTGCTTTTGTCACAAATTATCTCCACTTTTTTGAAGTAGAAAAAGTATGAATAAATAAAGGGAAACTGAAAGAAAGTGCCTCTCTCTTCCCTTCAGTTAATCCCAGAGATAAATTGCTTTTCATGATCTCATTCAAATAAAACCAATTCCATGAAGACATTTTGACTTGTCAAGGACAGCTTGCCTCCATCGTCTACCTCCTAGGAAAATATTTGGAACATCATATAAAATTAACTATCAGGTAACGTGATGCTGCCAGTTTTGTTTTTGTTTTTCAACATTTCCTTAGCAATTCGGGGTCTCTTCTGATTCCATACAAATTTTAGGATTATTTGCTCCAGCTCTTTGAAAAATACCGGTGGAATTTTGATCGGAATGGCATTAAAAGTATAGATTGCTCTAGGCAGTATAGACATTTTAACAATGTTTATTCTTCCAATCCAAGAGCATGGAACAGTCTTCCATCTTTTTGTGTCTTCTTCAATTTCTTTCATGAGTGTTCTGTAGTTCCTCGAGTACAGGTCCTTTACCTCTTTGGTTAGGTTTATTACCAGGTATCTTATGGTTCTTGGTGCTATAGTAAATGGAATCGATTCTCTAATTTCCTTTTCTGTATTTTCACTGTTAGTGTATAAGAAAGCCACTGATTTCTGTACATTGACTTTGTATCCTGCCACATTACTGAATTGCTGTATGAGTTCTAGTAGTTTGAGGGTGGAGTCTTTGGGGTTTTCCATATAAAGAATCATGTCATCTGCGAAGAGAGAGAGTTTGACTTCTTCCTTGCCAATTTGGATACCTTTTATTTCTCTTTGTTGTCTGATTGCCATTGCTAGAACTTCTAATACTATGTTGAACAAGAGTGGTGAGAGTGGGCATCCTTGTCGTGTTCCTGATCTCAACGGGAAGGCTGCAAGCTTTTTCCCATTGAGGATGATATTTGCTGTGGGTCTTTCATAGATAGATTTTATGAAGTTCAGGAATGTTCCCTCTATCCCTATCACATTACCCGATTTCAAGCTTTACTACAAAGCTGTGATCACCAAGACAGCATGGTACTGGCATAAAAACAGACACATAGACCAGTGGAACAGAGTGGAGAGCCCAGATATGAACCCTCAACTCTATGGTGAAATAATCTTCGACAAAACAGGAAAAAATATTCAATGGAAAAAAGACAGTCTCTTCAATAAATGGTGCTGGGAAAACTGGACAGCGATATGTAGAAGAATGAAACTTGACCATTCTCTTACACCGTACACAAAGATAAACTCGAAATGGATAAAAGACCTCAATGTGAGACAGGAATCTATGAGAATCCTAGAGGAGAACATAGGCAGTAACCTCTTCGATATCAGCCACAGCAACTTCTTTCAAGATATGTCTCCAAAGGCAAAGGAAACAAAAGCAAAAATGAACTTTTGGGACTTCATCAAGATCAAAAGTTTCTGCACAGCAAAGGAAACAGTCAACAAAACAAAAAGGCAACCCACGGAATGGGAGAAGATATTTGCAAATGACAGTACAGACAAAAGGTTGATATCCAGGATCTATAAAGAACTTCTCAAACTCAACACACACAAAACAGATAATCATATCGAAAAATGGGCAGAAGATATGAACAGACACTTCTCCAACGAAGACATACAAATGGCTATCAGACACATGAAAAAATGTTCATCATCACTAGTCATCAGGGAGATTCAAATTAAAACAACATTGAGATACCACCTGACACCAGTTAGAATGGCCAAAATTAGCAAGACAGGAAACAACGTGTGTTGGAGAGGATGTGGAGAAAGGGGAACCCTCTTACACTGTTGGTGGGAATGCAAGTTGGTGTAGCCACTTTGGAGAACAGTGTGGAGACTCCTGAAGAAATTAAAAAATAGAGTTTCCCTATGACCCTGCAATTGCACTGCTGGGTATTTACCCCAAAGATACAGATGTAGTGAAAAGAAGGGCCATCTGTACCCCAATGTTTATTGCAGCAATGGCTACGGTCGCCAAACTGTGGAAAGAACCAAGATGCCCTTCAACGGATGAATGGATAAGGAAGATGTGGCCCATATACACAATGGAGTATTATGCCTCCATCAGAAAGGATGAATACCCAACTTTTGTAGCAACATGGACGGGACTGGAAGAAATTATGCTGAGTGAAATAAGTCAAGCAGAGAGAGTCAAGTATCATATGGTCTCACTTATTTGTGGAGCATAACAAATAACATGGAGGACATGGGGAGATGGAGAGGAGAAGGGAGTTGTGGGAAACTGGAAGGGGAGATGAACCATGAGAGACTATGGACTCTGAAAAACAACCAGAGGGTTTTGAAGGGGCGAGGAGTGGGAGGTTGAGGAACCAGGTGGTGGGTAATAGGGAGGGCACGTACTGCATGGAGCACTGGGTGTGATGCCAAAACAATGAACACTGTTATGCTGTAAATAAACAAATAAACGAATTTTAAAAAAAAGAAAAAAAAACAAAACAAAAAAATTTAAAAAAAGAATTAAATTCTAGTTTTGGTAATCTTTAAAAAAAATTAAGTATCTTATTATATACTACTCCCAAATATATGGTCACATTTAAAGATTTTTATTTGTCTGTTTTAGGACTTAGAGCCAAACAGAAATTAAAATAATGCAAAAAAAAAAAAAAAAACAGCAAATACCAAGAATAATGACAAAACATTGTGCCACTTCAGAAGTTAATATGCTTTCTTTTTTAATCATAAGCATTACCTAGACTTTACAAATCTTGCTGCTGAACTGCTCAGATTCAAATATGGAAAAAAAGCTTATTTTAAATGATTTAGCCCTATATAGCATTATAAAGTAAGCTAAAGTATAATTCTTCAAATATAAGTAGATGAACTTCAATTTTTTTTTTTCCCCAGAGAGGGGTGGTATAGCCACTAGATAATTAAGATTATTAATCTACAACACTAGACTCCTAAAATTTTCCAAATCACATGGGCTAGAATTATGAACACATAATTGTCTCTAAAATATCCATATCAAGATAAAAGAAACATTAAATTTCCATCTGATAAAAGTCTTGTTTGCCTAAATTAGTTCTTAACAGTAGTATAAGACTTTCATTTTCTCTAAAAATAACTATTAACTTTATTCTAAATTTAAAGAGGCAGTTGAGACACATTTTTAATGCAAAATTAGTTCATGCATTTTTTTTTTCATTTTTGAGATTTGAAAACATAATGTTTGGATAGTTTCTATTTTCAAAACTGTTAATTGCACAATATCCCATCCTAATGGTGAGCAATTTATTTCTTATTTCCTTCCACTTCTTGTCCATAAGCACATATATTTATCCCATTTGCAACCATAATATTCAACATTATTTCCCTCCTTTAAGGGCATATAATCAAGACATTTCTCCCTAAATTTCCATTATGATAGTTTTAGTAACTATGTGATATAATTTTAAAAATAATTCTGTTAACAATTATGTTTTAATGTAATTTTAAAACCTATGTAACAATATGCTAAATAACAGAGGATGAGAGTTAAAACTGGCTGAGGAAAGAGAATGTATACAATCAGAGGTGAAAGAAAGTCTAAATGTTTGCTGGATGGATAAGCCTGAATAAGGTACAGTTACAGAGACCGCTCAGACAAAACAGGGGAAGTGAGATTAGCAGGCAGTGCCCTGTACCCCCTTTCCTTTTTTCAACCTTATTAGCAGCTTTCTTTATGATCACTAATAGCATTTCCAATATTATAATAGGGGTAGTCTATGTCACCACTCTAAAGGAAATCACAAAAGGTCTCAGTTGACCAACTAACTCCTACCTGCTCCTAGGTTCATCAGAACAATACTGTAATAGGAGATAATTTTTCTTCTATATCACTTCTACTTTGCAGTGAACAAAATTTTTTTTTCAACATGAAATGCTTTAAACTGGAATCTTGCCTCTAGATAGCTGTATGAATTTTATTACTAAAACATTATCACGTTTTTACTTATTGCTAAAACAAACAAACAAATAAAGCCTGAAATATTTCTCCTCTAGGATGGCAAATTCAAATCAACACTAATTACATTACCTGTTTCAGACATCTTGATTTTTTTCTGTCAATCTTCAGAGAGCAATGGTCTTGTAATTAGACAAATTGTACATTGAACCCCCAAGTTCATATTCTTTACACCAAAGCATCCAAATCAAAACACAGCTCAGGATTTCCGCTGATGTGGGACCAAATCTTATTTTCGACTCTTTTCCAGCACTCGCCCAAATGAAAACTAAACAGCAATACTTTTGGATCCCATACCCAAGAAACCTTGGCTTACCTTGCTACTGTCAGACAAATTATTAACAACAGCAAGAACCCTATAGTCTTTATTGTTGTCAGATGAACTGTTGTTCTGGTTGTGGTATACCACACATGTAAAGTGTGCTGAAACAAATGTTTCAATAATTTATTTCTCATGAATTAATTCATTTAAATATATTTCACAAAGCCCAATACACATTTGAGGAAGAAAGTGACCAGATACATACACCTCTTCCAGAACCAGTGTTCCAAGATGTACTTAAAAATGCTCATTAACAGGGTTTTGTACTTTATCATGTTGAGAGGTCTAGAAAGGACACCTGGTCCTTAATGCTGGTTATCAGGATATGATAGGTTTAAGAGCAACAAAGGAGCAAACTGTAAGTTAAATCCTAAATTGCAGTAGAGCAGAACAAATATTGAGCTATCACTGAGAAAATCATCCATCATCAACACCAACTCTGCTTGACATTATACAGACCAAGCAATTGACTGACTGATTTCCTCATTTTTAGTTATTGAGTCTATTGTCCTGCAATTCAGTCATTCAGGGCGTGGTATTTAGGGATAGAATATGAACATAAATATAGGATTCAAATTGTATCGAAGTCAGGTCCTTGTCACTTATACATAAAAAATGGGCTTTATTTTTAAGGTTTGTTTATTTATATTTATTAAAATTTATATACTTTAGTAAAATATTTATTTTATATATTTATATATTTATATATAAATTTATATTTATATACTTATATATAAATATAGGTTTATATTTATTTTAAAAAGCTTTATTAATGTAACAGTTCATTTTATGGAATCTTACTTCATATGAGTACAACTGCTAACAAATGAGGCAACATAAGAAGGTCTGGCTAAAAGACATTTTTGGTAAAATAAATACATATGATTAAGTGGATGGTCAAGTCCTTGAAAACACTACTGTACAGAATGTGGCATTTAATTTTAAATTTTCAATTGGCAAACTAGTCACTGCTTCAGGATTTTTAACTCAAAAAATTCAGAAAAATATGAGAATAATAATAAAAGCCACTGGCTCTAAAGAATACTATAAATAAAATATATTAAAATATTGAAAATTCTCACATTAAAGTCTTGCATAAAAACCAATTGACAACACTGATATTTAAAATTAAGAAGATGATTATGAATATCTCTTCATACAACTTTCCAATATACAATTTTCACTGGTGGGAAAACATTCATGCTTGCCTATTGAGATTGTAAGAACATCTGAAGCAACGCCTGATCAGACACTATTTGGAACTAAAGCGTACTTAAAAAATGTTACAGAAATATTTTACACCTACATTTGCCATAGTATATCCATTAACCACCACATTCCAAATTCAAAATAACAAAGTAGAAACATATCCAGATTTCACTTTGCATTGCTAAAATATCTTCTTCCCCAAGACATACAAACTTGATCGACAAAAGCTATTGCTTTTTTTAAAATATTTTAAGATTGACATGAAAATAGGCTTATAATTACATGAAGTAGCTAACACTGAAGAGGAAAAATAACTGCTCCTCAAAGACCAAAGTATATGATATGAACAATTACTATAAAGTAAACATAAATTCTTTTTAAAAACTCTTTCAGAAATTAAAAGTGTGAGGTGCCCTTTTGTTGAAAATAACAGCATAAATTATACACCTTTAAAAAGTATATAGTATGTGATAAGATTCTGAAAACAATTAAGATTAAAAAGATGAAATCTTTTGTGATAAATGTTACTCTGTCAGCAAATAATCTTAACTAAAATACCATAATATAAGTGTCTTATTAAATGATAAAGTAATTTTAGTCCCGTAATTATGGCAATACTATAAAAATAAAATTATGCAAGTAAAATATCAAGTTTACCTTTTAATAATGGGTTATTACATAAAACAATATGCCTATTTCAGAGTACTTGATATTTTACAAATAATATTTCCCTATAATTTCCTTCAAGACCAAGGATATCCAATTTGATTTTGTTTTACATGTGTATACATTATTGACTTGAACTCTTTATCACCTTATAAAATCAACATGTTTTCCAAATCAAATAATTCAGTGTAAATACATTTAGACAAATAAATTACCTGACAAATCTTTTAAAAACCCAAACCTATACCACAATGACAGACAATGTTTCCCCAAAGCTAGTCCATAAGTATATTCTCGAAGAGACTTATAAACTTGTTTTTAAACTCATGTCAAATTTCAGGCAATTTTATGGTATTGTAAAAAAAAAAAAAAAAGTGGAAGGAAAAATTTGTCCAGGGACTTTTTCTTCTTTAGAAAGGCCCTGCAATTGTTGCCTTTCACAGGGCTATCAAGTGAAACCCGAGAAAACATCACTCAACAATGTGAATAATTTCACTATCTTTTACCTTCAAATTTTAAAATCAACCCTACCTGTCTTCCATCAAGTAATTTATGAACACACAGAATTTATTAAAAATATCAAAAATTTTGGTTCAAAGAAAGTCAACAAGCATAGAACAATGAGTGAAACAAAGCAAAGAAAACAAAACAAATCAACCACATACTTCATGGATTAATGGTGAAAAGAAGAGATTTCTTACCAAGTACCCCAAGTCGATAGTTGACTGTGATGACGATCACATTGCCATAACTTGCCAAGACACTCCCATCATATAAATTTCCAGTACCTTCCATATATGAGCCACCATGGATATACACCATCACTGGTTTGGGACCCCCACTGTCCCGAATATCTGAAAAACAAATGGTTGGCAATTGTCCTTATCCTCAAAAAACACACATAATCAAGCAGAGAATACATTTTCCATTTTAGGGACAAAAGAGAATGATTTTAATATAGTTCTTCAAATTGCTGTTTTGTTAAAGTGTTTCTTCAGCAACTCATATTAAAGCTACTATGAAAAGAGCAATAGGTATTCACTGTTTTCTAGCTAAAAATTTTGTTTAAAATTATAAACTGAATTATAAAACTTGGACATATTGAAAATGGGTGTGAAGTTTAGTGCTTTTTGATTGATTTCTAAAGTGACTGAAGAACAAAAAGGAGGAATTACAATGGGTCTTAGAACTATTTTTTTTTTCAATGTCATAGACCTCATATGGAATTATGAGCCATAGGCTAAGAACAATGTTATCACTGCTATTGTGAATAAAACACTCTGATTCTCTATTTCTTATTTACCATAAAGATTTTATTGAATGCATCATAATTATATTGAATAATTTATGCTCTAATTTGTGAACATAATTACGACACCGTGTCTTAGGTTCCAAAAGTTTCATTTCACTTCTCAAGTACCAACTGGCAGATGAATGTTTAGGCAGTACAGTCTGTACTTTTGTTGTTGTACGTAGGGTACTGTCAGTTCAATGGTATTTATTCGTTAAGTCTGGGTTATCTGCTCACTCCACCAACCCTGCCCTCTGGAAGAAGAAAACAAACTAAATTATATTTTTCATCTCTTTGTGTAACTCCTATACTCTTCTTAGTCCCATTTTGGCTCTGTGATTTTGTCATGTAGACATAAAATAAAATACAGCTAAGACCAGGTATAAAGTACCCAATTTTAGGATGACGTTAAAGTAACTTCGACAGCTCTTTTAATCGACTGCGTTTGATTTTCTAAGATATTTTCCCCAAATTTTGTAATTTTCAATAAGGATCTAGAAATAATATATAAGGGAACCATAAGATAATTTTAACTGGTATTAAAAATGCCCTAATTTCTAGAGAGGTAGGTACTTAATTTTATATTGGCATGGTTTTAACTATCTAATATTGAAATATTATAAATGTATGTATATGATTATGAATACATACATACACACATCAAACATTACTATTCTATAATAGCCCATTATGTCTTTTACCCACAATTGAAACTAATTTAGATTGAGTGTATTTTCTTCTTGTTAATGACAATATTTAAAAACACCATTTAAAAGTGTAGATTTGTTCTTTGGTTTTGGCATTTTTTATCAAACTTAAATCTCCTACCTCTTTGCAACTGAGGTTTCAGCTTTCAGAATGGACTAATATAATATAAACTCATTGAAAAATCTGGTCATTATTTAGATGCTGCTTTACATTTCCTATGAAAAGGGTGACTAACATAAATGTCTCAACTTTTCTAAATTAAAAATCCTTTTAGGATCAGAAATGGCAGCTCAACTCATTTGTCCAGATTTTCAAGTTAGGAAAACAGCTCACTGCAGAATTCAGAGACTTTTTTAAATTTAACTTAATACCAGTATATAAATTTACCATAATCCCCTCCTTCCTCTCCAAGAGTGTATTTGAGAAGAGTGTCTTATTTTTAAGTAGTAAGAGGAGGATACTTTGACATCAAAACTATCCATTGGACACAACTACATTTAGAAGGAAAACTTAATTTTATTTTCTCTTAAATCCTTAGGAGGAAAAATGGTATTCACTCATTTGTAAAGATGTGGGGGCTTGAGGAGATGTTAGGCTTACACAGAGAAAACAATCCTTTTGAAATTCTTAACTATCTTCCATTTTTAAATGTCTGTTTGCTACATACAGTTTTAGCTTATTTTTCTAGGATGGCTGGCACCAAAGAAGCAGTAATAAATTATTAAACTGAAATCATTAACTGACTGTTCACAGCAGACACTGTACTCTGCTAATTGTATGCTTGTAGGTAGCACAGAGGGAGGCTGTTTCAGAATTCTTCTTTAATTAAAATTACATAGAATTACAAAGCACCAACTGTGAACTGTAATGAAATCTTGGTAGAACCATTCTGTTCACCTGGAAAACAATACAGGCACACATTGAGACAACTTGCCACATTTTATACCTAATAACAGAATGAAGTGGACATTGTCAGGAAACACTGAAAATATGACAATACATCCCATGAGCTATTTTGAGTGGTATCTCTTTATTTTTCTTTGAAAAATTAGACTTGAAAGAATTAAGAATAGTTTGGGCTGATTCTAATTTCCAATTTGTCTTTTCAAATTTCTCAAAGATTTCAACGTTGTCTAAGAACTTAATATACCAAGCAGTTCTTTTCTGGAAAGTTATGTATGATTCTAGTCCTATGTTCTGAACAATATTTCTTTTTGCTTGAAGTACTCCTGAAACTTATGCTATATGGGGTAATTATCAAAATTTTAGGGGCGCCTGGGTGGCTCAGTTGGTTAAGCAACTGCCTTCGGCTGGCTTAGGTCATGATCCCAGGGTCCTGGGATCCAGCCCCAAGTCAGGCTTCTTACTCAGCAGGAAGCCTGCTTCTCCTCTCCCCCTGCCTGCTACTCTACTTGCTTCTCTCTCTCTCTGTCAAATAAATAAATAAAAATTTTTAAAAAGTCCCATCATGAAAATTACCAAATTTTGATACTAATTATCAAAATAAGTAAAATTCTTGCATATAGCAACCTTTAAAATTGCTAATAAAGTTTGGAAAGATGTCATATTTCTATTACAGGATAATTGGAGTTCTATTTATGATGGTGTTTTTATCACAGGGGTCTATCCTAGACTTTATTTTCTTCATAGTATATAGGTCTTTTTAATGTGAATATAAATAGTAAATAGTTCAAATATAATAGTATAATAATAAATATAAACAGTGTAAATTATATCTATATTTACTTTTATTTTTAAAAAACAGAATCTTTCTAAATAATATATCAGATAGCCTACTATTGAATACCATCTGCTAATGTCATCATTTTAATAAAATTTTGAGGAACCATTATGTCCTTGTTGCAAATGTATTAGCTGTACTTTAGTAATTTATGATGAATTTATTAGAGCCAAGTCATCCCTCTAAATCTTGTCTCATATTTTTCTCTATAAATAATGTGGATTTCACCTAATATTTCTGACTTTGCCTAAGCAGCTGCTACTGACTTTACTAAAATCAAAACCACTCTCAGAGACTAAAACACTAGTTCAGGTACAGTAAAAATATAAAAGTTCATAAAACATGTTTATATTTTCTGTTATGTGCATTTTTTAAGGCCTTGCCAAGCATCTAAGTCTCTGAAAAGAGTGGATGGTTAAGGGGGAAGTACTACACTGCTGGTTATTTAGGGTAAGAAAGTATGTAGCTTTTCAAGTTAAAAAAGTAATAGACTTGGAATCTGAGTAGAGAGCGCTATTTTAAATTTTAGTAACTATTTTATCTTCCTGATAAACCAAAATTTTAAGTCAATGTAGCAAATGTCAACAGATCTAGAGCAATTAATGGGGATTTATTTGTGCCTGACAACCGGGGTTTGGGAATCACAACTCCCTTTAATGGTCATAATGAATAATTATTAGTCATATAACTCCTTAAATATGCTTACTGGTTTCCTTTTCTTAAGAAAAAAAAAAAAACAAACCTCATTAAGTTCTTAATCACCAATAATTGAGAGTTTTGGGCATTTAATAGTTTTTAAATTGTGGAGTATTGCCTCAATTAAAATGTTCTCTGACATATTTCAAGATGTTTTTGTGTCCCCCTTTACTAATTCTACCAACCTCAGGTACCAACCAAACCAAACCAGCAAAAGAATATAGAAGTGCTGACTAAATATAATTTTTAGTTAAAAAATATATAAAAGTCTTTAAGAGCAGTTTTAAAAGGCTATATTTAAAATATAAAATTGCATCTGAATACTGAAATATTAATATTAAGGTATTCCTAGCACAGTTAAAAGAATTTTAAATATCTCTTAAATTCCCAAAATAAATTGGTAGAATCTACAGTGTTGCTTTGACCCATTTTTATCACTTCAGATTAGTCTTTTTGAAACTATGGAAATAGCTTATGAAATATGTAGTTTTTTGGTTATTATAAAACACACATGAAAAGTGATAAAAATTGTGATTGGCTTAAAGATGGCAAAAGAATAACTAACGGTAAAGACACAGAGGAGAATTAGAAGTAATGAATAGAGCTCCACTAAGAAGCCTTAGGTTAGTTTAAGTGAATGAGGTGCCCCTCCCAGTCAATATCCCTGGTAGCCTCTGAGTTCAATCGCTGAGAAATCAAGTAAAGATTTCAGTTATCAGTGAATAACGGAGAATAAGTAACTTGACTTCTGACTAGAGTAAAAAGTAATTTGTTAAGTAGTTTATATTTGTTGTTTTATGTCTAGTGATGGTGATTTATAATTTGGAACAAATCAAAAATGAAAATTGGCCTTGGTTTTTATTCACACTCATGTCTACAAAATAATTGTAAAAGGAATTGAATAGAAGATGGTCAGACTTTTCTACAAAGGTTTTTTGTTTGTTTGCTTTTGTTTTTATCCTGAAGAATATTTGAATTTATCTTTCATGTCTTTGCTGTTTTAACAAGCATCCAAAACAACAGCACAGAGGAGTGGACTCAACTTGACCTGACTGCTCTTACATTCTATACTTCGGAGCATTTAAAAATATATATTGATTTGGTAAGTCTTGTGACTGACTGGCTTAGTACTTAACCTGAATACTACCTGCCAGTTTAAACAGAGATTTTAGTACATTTTTAATAGCTATTTAAAAATGTTAAATGTGCATTGAAAGAGGTCTGTAAAACAGATTCAAATTTATGGGGTTTAGCTCATTATGGTGGCTCAGAAGTATCTTTTGTAAACTTGTAAATGTCTTACTTGATGCTATTTATCAAAAGAGAAGAAGTGCATTAAATCAGCAAAGTAGTTTTTAAATAAGAAAGTTATGTATATTAACTTTGTGAGTTCTTTCAGAAAATTTAGAGTTTACAAAGTGACACACTAAGAAATTCTTTATACTTAAGTATTATTTAAATAACAAATGTCTAGGAGTTAAGGATTTTCAAAGGGATCAGCAAATCCCAAAGCCCCTAAGTGGAAGCAGTCTTCTTAAAGCTGTGAGAACACAGTCAACAAATGTCTCAAATGTTTGAAAACTTCTGATTCCCAACAACATTTTTAAAAAACACAATTTGCATTTTGATATTATAAGTTTATTTTTAATCTATTTAACATTCAAAATGATAACTCATGGACAGCTATAATGATTTATTTCAAATATTAATGACTGCTTTGTGTTTAATCTTTATTTCACTGTTGGGGTTCATGGTAAACATATATATTTTTTTAAGACTTTATTTATTTATTTGACACAGAGAGAGATCATAAGTAGGCAGAGAGGCAGGCAGAGAGAGAGGGGGAAGCAGGCTCCCCACTGAGCAAAGAGCTGGGTTCCACTGGATCCCAGGACCCTGAGATCACGACCTAAGCTGAAGGCAGAGGCTTAACCCATTGAGCCATCCAGACGACCTGGTAAATGTGCTTTTAATCAGAGATCATAAATTTCATTTAATCAAAACTTCACCTCTATAATTCAATTTTCTAATGTGAAGTAGTTTATTAAATAAGTATCTAAATGAAGATAATTCAAGTTGTTTAGTAAGGACATATTCATTCATAGTTGTAAGTCATGTAACTAGCATTTCTGCTGAACTGCTTGTAGGTTATTTTATTTTGGAAAGCCATCCATACTATATTATTGATATCGTTATGAGATTTAATTTCTAGGGCTCTGGGAGTTACTTTTTAAACCTGGGATAACATTTGTCACTACTTGAAAAATCTTAACTAGGTTAGCATTAAAAAAAAAAAAAAAAGTACTAAGTGGACTGAAGGTGAACTGAAAATATCAGTGGGCCCCTCTGGATTCTCCACCTAACACCAGGTAAAGGTACACAATGGAATGAGAAGTGTCAAAGCAATCTAGCAAGTACTTACTTGTACAGAGTATATTAGAATTGTATGTCATAAGAAAGTTAGAAAGAGAAAATAATTTTGATATTAGGAAAGTAGTATATATTTTATTGCTTATAGTTGGCAATACCCAGAAAATCAGAACACTTCCATAACCCAGGCTAGAAATTATGTGCTTTTGAAATGAAAGGATATCCATCAAATCTGCCTGGAGTACTGAAGTGATTGCACAGTGTTTACTACAGTTATCTAAATAGGTGGAATGACTGTCTTATCTACACAATTGAATTTATTTATATAATATTTAAGCAAATCAATAGAAAACAGCATTTTTGTCATATAAATTATATTGCTCAAGAAACACTTTATATCAATCAGCCTTTGGTTGTCCTTCATTTTATTGGGTATGGGGTTCTTTTTAAACAAATGTCAAAGGTAAAAATGAAACACATTTTGATATTGGGTAAAATATTTACATAGATTAGAAAACATGCAAAATGGGTACCGAAAGACTACAGGGGGAGAGATTGTTAGTTCAAAGAATGTGGACAAATTTCAGTCAAAACATGGGATGGAACATATCAAAAGTCAGTTCAAGAAAACAACAACAAAAAAAATGCCCCTCTTTCTAAAACATTTTAATGGTTGGCATCAAAATGTAAAACTTAACATTCATTTTTTTAAAAAAATTAAAAATGTATATTTATGTGTAACAACAAGCAAGAAGACAAAACACAGCAAAAACGGGAATTAAAAACAACTCTTCAAAAAAAGACAAGAAGTAAAAAAATAGAAAGGGGTGGAAAAAGTGATTGAGGCCCTTGTCATGCAAATAGATTTGGTGGGAAAAAAAATACCTTCATCTTCAGCACCGTCATTATCACCTAAATCATCTGTCTGTTTCTTTGTAAGGGGACCTAGGATTGAGAACGGAGAAATGGAGGGAAAAAAAAAAGACAATTCAAGAATAAACAAGACTGAGGGGAAAAAAATAAATGTAAATACTAAAATTCTCAAGGGTATTTCCAAAAAGAGTGGGGAAGTGGTTAAGTCAAAGTTGATTATCTATTTTGTTTAAGAAAAAAGAATCCCTCTCCCCAAAATATCATATAGAAGATTTGGTTTGTGAATATATCCAGCATAAAAAATACATTATGGTTTGAAACTCAAATCATAAGCAAAGGAAATGATTTTTTTTAAATATTCACTGCATAAAAAAAGTAAACAGTTTTAGCTGAAAGAACTTAATTTATTCAGTGTCTTTTCTAATTTGAATTGGTGACAACAATAAAGAAAGTAGGCCAAGCTCATCTTTAATTTGGGACAATATAATAACATTAGGGAAAACAGAGATATGAACATTTTTAGGGTGTTTTCTTTTCTTTTTTTCCTCCTAATTTTTTGTAAGAGCATTAACACTTGGATTTTACACCTTTTTATATCGTACATTTTTCAAAACTGTGACTTTTTAAAATTACTTGTCATTAAATATTTCCCCATGTGTTTTAATTAAATATTAGCTGTGGATTTAAGACATTTGCAACCTGCAAAAAAGTATGAACAGATAATCTCATCACTCTGTAGAGCAATGGTAGCATCAATAGAAGTCAGTGTTTGGTTATTAAGCTTTATTTAGTTACAGAGTCAAGGCTTACATTTCATAAACAATTTAGTAATATAACAGAATTATGTCCTCTTGCAATTTCACGTTCAGTATAGTTATTTATAAAGGAATCATTTTTAGGATAATAATTATATTAAAACACTGTGAATGTTTAATAAATGTTTTATTATACTTAACAATATTAATTTGCTAGAATAAAGAAGCACACCAAAGGGGAAGTCAAAGGCCATTTGAAAGTAATTTTAAGTGTCACATAATTGACATATTCAGCACACAAAAAAAAGCAAGTGAAGCCCCACATTTCTTTTCGTTTCCACAACCATTTAATTTGTATGACATTTCATAATCCTCATGCAAAAGCAATCATTACAAACACAGGACACTCAAGTTAAAAGACAGCCAAACACAGCAGTAAGCAAGAGAATTTTGTCATGCATAAAATAACAGTCATAGAAAAAGGAAGGGGAAAAAAAGACTGAAAGTCATGTATTGATTTCAATAATATAAATAGAAAAGAGGCAGGCATTAACTGTAAGCACACTTCATAAGGATTGTTAAACATTTCAAGAAAGTCTTCTGAGTCTTTTCAGTGATTACTGTGCATTATGTTTGTAATTCAAACTATACCTATTATCAGAACCCTCAAAGATTGGAAAACACCATCCCAGAAAATGGAAGGGGAAAAAAAAAGAGATATAATCCAGTTATGTTTCATCAGTGCAGAGAAACAGCCTTGAAAAATAGTACTAACTGGCAAAGATCAAAAGATTGGAATTGGAGAAATTAATGATGTAACTGAAGCGACTCGTTGAAAGGTCATGGTTTCAAGGTCATTCCAAATATAAACAGAGGAGCTGTACACAATAAATTGAGTGATATACTTTTATAGTCACTCTTGTAAGCAATCATTCCATTAAGAGAAAACCTAGATGAAAACAAGTCTATGTTAATTGACACTCTGTTGCAAGTTCACAGAAATCTACATTTCTTTAACATGACCCTGCTTAGTGCAAAAAATACCCTCAATGTTTTTGGATGTCCATGCAACAATGTAGCTACATTTCTGAAAAATAGAGATAGTTTGTGTTTAAATTCAAAAATTGCTGTATCAAAAACTATATTTGAAATATTTCCAGTTTTAAAACCACGCAAAATATTAGGTTTGGAAAATTATTTTCAAGCTTTTTATTTTTCTTTTAACTACCTTAAACAGTAAATGAACAGACCTCAACAAATATTATTTCTTGCATTTCTATTTTCAAGGATGCTGTATAGAAATTGGTTATTTACTAATAGATTTACTAATAGACAACACAGATTAAGTGCAGTCGTCATTATTTATTGCTACTCAAACCACTATCTACTTTCCAATTTTCGATAAATTACTTAATTTGCTTAATTCCTGGCTCTATTAAGAAACCATTAGTGTGAGTTCAAGAAATTTTTTTTTGCTGAATCATCAGTTCACTAACATTTGGAGACATATGTAAAACCCATCACAATTAAATTGACTCTCATCACTTTTGTTCAGGCCTCTTTTGAAAAATTCAGATGAAGTGTCTTTCTTTCCTGTGCTAGGATACCCGAGGCAATTCATGGGACTTCTTCAGGAAATCATTCAGGTTCTACAGTAACCTAGCCAGTAGTTTTACATACTTCGCACACACACGGAATTTGCTGGTTCTTGGGTGGTGCTGTTGGTTAAGTGACCGAGACCGGCTCTGGGTTTGGGCTCAGCCCTGCCCCAAGCTCTGTACTCAGGCTGGAGTCTGCTTAAGACTCTCTCATCCTCTCCATGCCCCTTTCCCCCTCAAATAACTAAATAACTCTTAAAAGAAGAAGAAGAAGAAGAGGAAGAAGAAGAAGAATTATTGCTGGTTCTTGGGTTTGCACAAGATATGATAGCAAGAGAATTTTTATGAAAACATGATCTGCCACTTGTTTGCACATGGGACATAGTTCTCAGTTGCTATTTGACTCTGGGTCTACATAAATAAGGAAGCCATGGAAATGATACTGCATATACCATGAGATGACTTTTCCATGGATAGAATCGTTGAACCACCTTTTTTTGCTGCAGTCTTAATCAGGAAACTGCATGCCTCTTAACTGAGGTGGGATAATGATCACATACATGCACTAGATGGAACATCTTTTACTATAGAAAATCTGAAAAGTTACAAATAGATATAGATATTCAGCATCATAAATAGATGGGACATCATTATCTTAGAAAAAGGTTAAGTCAAATTATCCCAACTAAAGAAGTACACTTAACTGAATACTAAACAAAATCTGTTACTGTATGATATTAAATTGTTCCCATAGGATGGGTTCCAGCAATATCTTCATAATTTCAGCATAACTGGGTTTTCTTAACATCAAGAATTGTTTACACGTCTGATTTTTTGAAGGTTCCCTGGGAAGAAGAGGGCTGATAACTGTTTTTGGCCAAAATGGTTATAAAAAGAAAACAAAACCCCAGATTTCCTTTATCTCATATGCTTAAAGGCACAAAAAACAAATACCTGAGAAGGTCTGGCATTGCAAATTGAAAAACTCAACATTGGCTTCTCTAAGGAAGCCTCAAACAGAGGAAACATATGCTTGTGGATTACAGAAAGAGATCCCTACATGATCTCAAGATTCCTTATTCCCAGGCTGGAAGGAAAATAGCCTGTTGCTTTGAGCTTCCTTCTTTCTAAGACATCTAGGATATCCGGCTCATTTTAATTTATTCTACACTGACATAATTTGATATAATAACAAATGTTAAAGTTTTTTTAATTGAAAGAAAATATAGTAAGAGGTGATTGTCGTTAATTTTCTTGCAAAAATTAGACAACTACATTTTATTATTTTTTTTTTAAAGATTTTTTTATTTATTTATTTGACAGAGAGATCACAAGTAGGCAGATAGGCAGGCAGAGAGAGAGGAGGAAGCAGGCTCCCCGCGGAGCAGAGAGCCCGACGCGGGGCTCGATTCCAGGACCCTGAGATCATGACCTGAGCCGAAGGCAGCGGCTTAATCCACTGAGCCACCCAGGCGCCCCATAGACAACTACATTTTAGAGACCATATTTCCTGTAGAGTGATCAACATTATTTCCCCAAAGGGTAAAACATTTATCCTTCAACAAAAATGTACAGTAATCATTAACAACATTCCAACCATAGCTTATACTTCTTTTAAACTATAAACAGTGCATTTTCAGTACTAAGCAGTTTAAATGGTATCTTAGAGCACCAAAATATAAAGCGAATGAGTCCCCTAAACCTGGAGAAGTGATTTATTTTACCTTGAAACTATAGGATCTGTCCTCCTTGAGGAATGCACACATAACTCTCATTAGAGTTAATAGGAAAGTGGACCTCCTGTCATTTTGAAAGGGAGTGAGTGTAATTACTATATTTTATATCTCCTATAGGCAATAAATAGATTCAGTGGTGAACCAACAGGACTAGGAAAGTAAAGGAAATTCCTAACCATGAAGGTAAAGGGAGCTCCTAACCATGAACTTTGAACTCATTTAAATCCCAAGAGTTTCTATGCCATTAATATAAGCATAATTCAAAGTGTTGGCCTTTACAAAGGACTTATGATGCAGTCTTACATTTTAGGATCTGACCACAGTGCCTTTTATTTTTAAAAAAAGGAATAAAAATATCAGCATTTCTCCGTAGTTAACTGGAGAATAATTATGAGGCCCTGAAATAATTACTATCCACCCATATTAATGCTGCTTTTTATCCTTCTCTTTGATGAAGGGCTAATATACTTTAGGTCTCAAATACATTAGAACTGATTATAAATTCCTTCATTACGTGTTCAATTCAGCAGAAATTATCTGTACTTTGTGTCACACATATCTGCAAAAGGCAAGCAGGTTGAGGGTATTATTAGCTTCTGACTTAGAAAGCTGGCCATGAGAAATGTGGCTTTCTTAAGAGAGCAAGTCTTTGAAAAACTTTAGGATTATTTAGAGCTCTAAGCTGTTGTGAGTTCCATTGTGATACATGGACAGCCCTAGCTAATGACCTTGCTCTATTCTTTCCCCACCAGACTTTGGGGTAAACTGACTTCATGGGATTCCTAAGGCTATTTCCACAGAATGGGAAAATACAAGTATGTTGCTACTTGTTCTGGGGCAATTGGATTTAAAAAGATTTAAATATTTTCAGGAATGTTCTTAGTCTGTTATAAAACTAGAATCAAGGATGTAAAAATCTGATTATGTCTGCTCTGTATAGAAGACAATGCTGGAATTCAGTATATAACAAATAAAAGTAGCAGATGTTACTGTATTTGATTTTTTCCAAACTGATAAACATTAAAATACAATGACTTAAAGAAATCAGATATCATGACAGTTGGTGTCATTGCAAAGGTAGTAAATTTTACCTATTGAAATTTCGTGAGTTTTATAGAACTACAATACACAACTCTTGAGGATACAGAAATGAGTGAAAGCAACTGATTTGGGATAATACTCATTAATTTGTTATGACTATACTTATTAACTAAAGGTTATTACACTTATTAAACCATTGATTTTGTTAATATGTAAAGAAATCATAGCTGAGAATAATTTTCTTAGTAATTTTTCAATTAAAAGACAGCATTCTTGTGCAATGTCATAACTATGCATTATGAGAAAATAAAAATATAATGCAAACTGCTGTGATGAGATATTGGAAGCAAACTTTGGAAGAATTCATGGTTTTTAAAGAATCCATATCTGTGCAAATCTTGGTGGCACTACTATGTCATGGATGATGTTTCAGTATCTCTTAGGAGAGCTGCCTATTTAGGCTAGTGGTTTAAATGTACATATGCTATAGAAAGGACCAGATTCCAAGGGTATAAAAGAAGCAGACAAGCTCTGTGTTTATTTTTGTGTTAGAAGAAAACACCTGCATAAAAAAAAAAAAAAAACACACTCCCTCAGTTCTTCAAAAACAGAGCATAGCTTAAAACATGACTTTTGAAAAAATAAAAATTAAAAAAAAACATGACTTTTGGGGAAAAGAAAATTTGATGTTAAGGTCAGGAAAAAAGGAAAGAGAAATCTTGGATTCAGTACACTGAGAAGAGCTCATTCATATTTATAAGAAAAACAAGTTGCTTTTTCATAAAATTACCTTTATTACAACACTTTGAAATCAAAAACAATCCTGTCTAGAACAAAAGTGATAGGATCTGGGGAATTTTTTTTTTTTTTAAGTAGATTAAAAAGTAAATAAAATAGGCTAACTCTTAATCTGAGCATCACCAAATTTGCACAAGCTCATTATTTTCTTAACACTACATTTGTTTGATTTTTTTAATAAATGCACATGCAGTGTTTTATATCATGAAGAATGTCAGGATAATGCTCCCTTTTCATCTGGAACAATGTTCCATATGCTTAATCAATCCTGTAGTACTCTGTGAAGACATACTCTGAACTGACCTGGGTTTCCAAACATTATCCAGAGATGTACTTGGGTGAGGACTCAAGTGCCACAAGATCCCAGAGCTCTCTTAGTAACACATGAGTCTGCGATGGCCTCAGTAGCCCAGATTCCTTGGTATGGTTGCCAGTATTTAGTCGTCCAGCTTTTCCAAATACACGCTATGCTAGGTCACCAGCATACATGGTGAGCAACACAGGCAGGACTTCAGCCCTCAAGAAAGTTAATTTTGTCAAAGAAAGAGCCTTAAAGCAAATAATCACACACATAAGCATATACTTACAGATTGTGTTAAGAAAAAAAAAAAGTCTTGGGGTTATGAGAAGTTATACAAGGCAACCTAGCTGAGCCCAAGGACTGAAAGACAGCTCAGTACAAAGCAAGCAACAAGGTTGGGGTTGGGAAGGTAGGGTGGAAAGAAGATTCTGGGCAGAAAGGCCCTAACGTTAGAGGGAGCCTGGAGGTTGGTAAGGTTGGCAAAGGACAACAGAGAGTAGTGGGAGATGAGGATGAATACGCAGCTTCTCTAGCCTAGGGATTTTTGTCTTAACCCTGAAATCAATAGGAAGTCATTTAAGGGGTTTAAGCACACACTGACAAATTGAGCCCTATCTGAATCTTAAAGAGAAAATCACAAAGAGGTGAGGTCACTCTAAATCGTAGGGCAGAGAATACTTCACACAGAGGTCTGCACTATGTTCTTATCAGATGGAAATAGTTCATGAGAAGAAATGAGATGATAGAAAAGGAGTCTGTAACTCTCCTCTATTTTCTGCTTGTAAATAAAATGAATATCATCAAAAAGAAAAATCTAAGTCGCCAGTACATCTAAAAATTTTATGAGTATTTTAAAGTTTTCTATTAAACATATATTTAAACTTAAATTTATTTTGCCTAAGATTTAACATGATGAGAATTAACATATCCTAACCACTTTTATATTCATACAAAGAAATATTCCGTGAGTGACACCAACTTGGATATCTCACCCTTTCTCAGCATAATAGGGATGCCCATCAGGTCTACCTCAAAGCCAATTTTACCCCTCAAAAAGGTTTTGCTTTCAGAGTTATAACTTCCCACTGCTTCTCCAATTTTATTTCTGTCATGCTTTCCCAGAACTCTCTATTATTGGCCTTGTCTGTGGCCATCACTATCACATGATTGAATTATTGCTGTAACCTCATAGTTGCTCTCACTGTCATCTAGACTCTAGACCATCTCCCAAGCCATTTTGTGCACCATAGGTTTTTGAAGCTATAGATAATAATAGTGGCAAACCCAAAAAGAAAAAGATTTAATCACCATCAGCTAAAATGTACACACATTCAACTCCTTCTAAGACTAAAATTGCAAGCATTCCAAGGGAACAGGAACTCAAGAGCATATACAAAAAACTTGTACTGTGAATTTTAAAATAGCTATAACGAGACAGATGAAAACTAAATATAGTTTAACACTCATTTTGATGTTTTAGAAATTCATGAGCAAAAAAAAAAAGATTTTTTATTCAAAATGGAAACAAGTCATTTCAAATATTTTTTTAAAAAAATGCAGTTCAGATTAGTGTTCACTAAACATCACTTTCATTGTTTCACTACTTAAATAAAAATTTTTACTGTCTGCTTTCTTATAATTTTAGACTAAATGCCCCAGATTGAACCATAAGACCCTCCTTGTTCTTTCCAGATTTTACCTCTTCATTCCATTGCTTTCCAAAATACATTTCTTCTGGATTCTGCCAAACATTTAAAGAAAAACTAATACCAATTTCTCTTAAAGTTTTACCCCAAATTGAAGAGCATGGAATGCTTACAAACTCATTTTATGAGGCAGTATTACCTGATAACAAAGCCTAATGAGACACTACAAGAAAAGAAAATCACAGGCCAATATCTCCAATGAACATAGATGCAAAAATATTCAACAAAATATTAGCAAACCGGATTCATCACATTAAAAAGATCATATATCATGATGAAGTGGGATATAAAGATGGTTCCCATTAATAAATTAATGTGACATATTGCATTAACAAAATGAAGGCTGAAAATCATATGATCATCTCAATAGATGTTGAAAAAGCATTTGACAAAACACTGAAACTCTCAATAGACTGTGTATAGAGGAAAAGTATCTCAACATAATAAAGACCATAAATAATAAGTCCATACTTAACATCATATCCAATCATGAAATGCTGAAAGCTTTTCCTCCAAGATCAGGAAAAAACAAGGGTGCCCATTCTCACTACTTTTATTCAGCATAGCACTAGAAGTCCCATTCAAAACAATTAGGCAAGAAAAAAGAAATAAAATGTGTCCAAATTGGAAAGGAAGAAGTAAAATTGCCTCTATTTGCAGGTGATATGATATTATATATAGGAAGGCCTAAGGAGTCCACCTAAATAATGTCAGAACTAATAAACAATTTCAGAAAAGTTGCAGGAGAAAAATATCAATATATGAAAATCAGTTGTGTTTTTATAAAAATGAAATATCAGAAAGAAAAATTAAGAGAACAATCCCATTTATAATAATATCAAAAAGGTTAAGATACTTAGTAATAAATTTAACTGAGAAGCAGAAGATCTGTGCAGCAATAAGATACTAACGAAAGAAACTAAAGAGAATGTAAATAGATGGAAAGAGATATGGACATTTTGATGTCCTTAAATTGAAATAATTAATATTGTTAAAATGTCTGTATTACTCAGAGTGATCTACAGATGCAACACAATCCCCCTCAATATTCCAATGGTGCTTTCCACAGAAATAGAATCCACATTCCTAAAATTTGTATGAAACCACAAAAGACCCCAAATAGCCCAAGCAATCCTGAGAAAAGACAACAAAGCTGGAAGCATCACACCTACTGATTTTAGACTGTATTACAAAGCTATAGTAATCAAATCAGTATGGTATTGGTGTAAAAAACAGATACATAGATCAACAGACCAGAATAGAGACCCCAGAAATAAACCTAAGTATGTGTGGTCAATTACATTTCAACAAAGGATCCAAGAATATATAGTAGGGAAAGTATAGTCTCTTCAATAAATGGTGCTGAAAAAACTGGACAACCACAAACAAAAGAATAAAACCAGACCCCTATTTTATATGATACACAAAAATAATCTCAAAATATATTCAAGACTTGAATGTAAGACATGAAGTCATAAAACTTCTAGAAGAACACATAGTAAGTGAATTCCTTGACGTTGGCCTTGGCCATTAAGTTTTTGGATTTAGGGGCACCTGGGTGGCTCAGTGGGTTAAGCCTCTGCCTTCGGCTCAGGTCATGATCTCAGAGTCCTGGGATCAAGCCCCACATCAGGCTCTCTGCTCAGCGGAGAGCCTGCTTACCCCTCTCTCTATGCCTGCACCTCTGCCTACCTGTGCTCTCCCTATCTCTCTGTCAAATAAATAAATAAAAATCTTAAGAAAAATTTTTTTTGGATTTGATACCAAAGGCAAAGGCAACAAAAGTAAAAATAAATAAGGGGACTACATTAAACTGAAAAGCTTCTACACACTACAGAAACTCTCAATAAAATGAAAAGGCCATCTATGGAACTGGAGAAAACATTTGCAAACCATGTATGCAATAAGAGGTTAATATCTAAAATATACAAAAAATTCATACAACTCCATAGCAAAACAAAACAAAACAAACAACAACAACAAAAAACCCTTCCAAACAGCCCAATTAAAAAAAATTCAAAACCTAAATAGACATTTTTTTTTTAAAGAAGACCTATATATGACCAATAGGTAATGAAAAGGTGCGCCACATCACTAACCATCAGGGAAGTGCATATCGAAATTATAATGAGATATCATCTCACCTCTGTTAGAATGTCTGTTATCAAGAGGCAAGGAATAACAGGTGCTGATGAGAACATGGAGTAAAGGAAACCCGTGTACACCGCTGATAGGGACAAAAACTGGTGTGGAAAACAGTATGGAGGTTCCTCAAGAAGTTAAAAATTGAGCTACCACATGATAACGATCTAGCAATCCCACTTCTGACTATATATCCAAAGGCAATAAAATCATTATCTCAAAGAGATATCTGTACCCCCATGTTCACAGCAGCATTGTTCATAATAGCCAAGGTATAGAAACAACCTAAGTATCCATTGGCAAATAAATAGATAAAGAAAATGTGGCATATATATGCACAATGAAATATTATTCATACTGAAAATTCTTTCATCTTTAGTAACATGGATGGACCTGGAGGACATTATGTTAAGTGATCTAAGCTAGACAGAAAAGACAAATACTGTATGGTATCACTTATATGTGGAATCTAAAAAAGTTAAAAATAAGAAAATGAAAGTCATATTCATGGAAATAGTAGAAAAGTGCTTTCCAGAGTCTGGGGAGTGGGTGAAACAGGAAGAGGTTTGGTGTAAAAGGGTAAAAATTTTCATTTATAAAATAGATATGGTCTGGGCGCCTGGGTGGCTCAGTGGGTTAAAGCCCCTGCCTTCGGCTCAGGTCATGATCCCAGGGTCCTGGGATCGAGCCCCACATCAGCTCTCCACTCGGTGGGGAGCCTGCTTCCTCCTCTCTCTCTGCCTGCCTCTCTGTCTACTTGTGATCTCTGTCAAATAAATAAATAAAATATTTTAAAAAATAGATATGGTCTGAAATGCATAACATGGTTACCATAGTTGATAACATTGTATTGTATAACTGAAATTTGCTATAGCTGTAAAACTTATATGCTCTCATTAAAAAAGGAGAAGAAGAAGAAGAAGAAGAAGAAGAAGAAGAAGAAGAAGAAGAAGAAGAAGAAGAAGAAGAAGAAGAAGAAGAAGAAGGAGGAGGAGGAGGAGGAGGAGGAGGAGGAGGAGGAGGAGGAGGAGGAGGAGGAGGAGAAGGAGGAGAAGGAGGAGAAGGAGAAGGAGAAGGAGAAGGAGAAGGAGAAGGAGAAGGAGAAGGAGAAGGAGAAGGAGAAGGAGAAGGAGAAGGAGAAGAAGAAGAAGAAGAAGAAGAAGAAGAAGAAGAAGAAGGAGAAAAGAAAAGAAAGTATGGAGGAGACAAAATCCAGAATATATCTTTTTCGGTTGTGAGTCTTCTCACTGTTGCACAAAAATGATCTCACCCTCACATTGTGTGTTCTTTGTCGTATAGAGTTGATTTCTTAAAGTTCTAGTTATAATCAACTTGCCTCAGAGAGAAGGAAAGAAGGATGATAAGAATAGGGAATCTCTTCTAATACAACGTGTAAGTTTTTTTGCACATTGGAAAAAAAGAGTTCTATTATATGTTTTGGCCTGCTGTTGTCTTTAAGCTATGAACCAGAGATAGTTCTGTACTGCTCAGCAAGACCTGACTGTGAAAATACCTTAATTCCTGGGTATTACTACATTTTATCTCCATAAGTGAGATAAATAAATTGAGCTAGTAATTTTTTAAGATATTATTTTCTAAGTGGGTCTCTCTGGGAAATAAGTCAGTAAAGACCAGACCTCTACTGTTAAAGTCCTAAAAGAGCTAGACTAACTGTGTGGGTTTCCCTAAAGTGACATCTTGATGGATTCCAGTCTCAAACATAACTCTCCTTGCTAAATATCTCTTGTCCTCAGTGAAGCTGTTTCACTCTCTTTCCACCTCATGCATTCCATTTCACATGGATTGATTCTCTCTTAACCATGCAATCTCCTGTGCTCCCTCTTGCCTGGTACAATAAATGATAAGCTTACATTAGATATTATTTAAAAATACTTATAAATACAGTGATTATATGCCCAGATTCATAGGATGTTAGAGCTGGGAAAAGACCTTACTATCAAACTTTGTCATTTCACATGTCCTCAAAAAAAAAAAAAAAAAAAAAAAGAACATTAACTGATTTTTGCCCAGGCTCCAAAGCTAGTTAAAAGAAGAACTCAGGGGGTACCTGGGTGACTCAGTGGTTTAAACCCTTCACCTTTGGCTCAGGTCATGATCTCAGGGTCCTGGGATTGAGCCCCACATCAGGCTCTCTGCTCAGCGGGGAGCCTGCTTCCTCCTCTCTCTCTGCCTCCCTCTCTGCCCACTTGTGATCTCTGCTCATCCAAAAAAAAAAAAAAGCAGAGCTCAGTTTAGATCTCAGGTTTCTTATCATTCTGTCTTGTTTGCTCCTTTATAGTAAGTCACATGACAATAAAGACAAGAAGAGAAAGGGAAAAAATTGGGTGTGGAGGTATCCCATGTAGCATAAATATCATTTAAATAAACCACAATCCAAAAGGCCCACCATTATTATAACTATAAAGCCTTTAGTACTCCTCTAACCAACATTTATTTAGATGTCATTGAGGTTAAAACTGAAATTTAAAAAAAATATTTTCTTTAAAAAGGAAAAAAAACACAGAAAAACTTTAAAAACAAACCAAGAGTTGGAAGAACAAAGACCTTAGAGTTTAAACCAAATTAAGTAAAAACAGTTAAGAGGAACAATTTCCCAGTAGTATATATTATTAAACTGAGTGATATGTGAAATAATTAAAGTGTGAAAAAATTAAGTAATCAACTTGACTTAAAAGAAAAACAATAGGGGCCCCTGGGTGGCTCAGTGGGTTAAAGCCTCTGCCTTCTGCTCAGGTCATGATCCCAGGACACTGGGATCGAGCCCCGCATCAGGCTCTCTGCTCAGCAGGGAGCCTGCTTCCCCCTCTCTCTCTCTGTCTGCCTCTCTGCCTACTTGTGATCTCCCTATGTCAAATAAATAAATAAAATCTAAAAAAAAAAAAGAAAAACAATAGCTAAGCGGAATATATGGCCATAGAGGCCAACGAAATAGTGAAATGCTCTGTACCGGTTAAATGACTATTGTCCAGAAGCCCTGAAATCCCTTTACTCTGGCACCTAAGATACTTTGGCTCTAACCATTCCTCAGGTCCCCTTACTGTACCATAATTAAGAAACCAAACGATTAATGTTTGGCATAGTAGGGGCTCCCAGCACCCACCTAGAGTGCTATAGGTGATACCCTCTCTAGGCTATTTTAGTATTTTAATATTCCCTCCAGATTAATTTCAAAGACACTTCCAAACCTAGCAGTCTATGACTCTAAAAATGTATTTTTATGTATTTTCTTGAATATATATTAGTACTACTTCATATTGTGACTGTGTGCTAATTGGTTTGGAAACAGATCTCTCTCTCTCTCTAAGCAGCACATGTATAGTTGTATTAATCTTGGACATGTTTTTTAACTCCATAGAGTCAGGAACACAGTGCCACCCCATGCTCAATATGGTTATAATAATAATTCAAAGTGCCTAGTAAAATGCTTAATATAGAGACGCACAATTAAATATTTGTTTGCCCTTCACATTTCTTTTATGCATTGCTTCAAATCAAATCTTAAAACGTCCACACAACACACCCCTCCACTCACACATACACCTCCTAGTATAATGTGTGCTAAAGAAAAAGGACTTTAGAATTAGGTTGTTCCCACTCAGCTATCTACTAGTTATGTGATTTTTGTAACTTTCTTAACGTCTGTATTATTCAGTTTCTTTAAATGTAAAGTTGGACAATATCATATTGTCCATATAACAGGACTATATCATAAGGATTCAAGATCAAGGAAATGAAATACCTAGTTCAGTGCCTG
Source organism: Meles meles (assembly GCF_922984935.1). NCBI lineage: Eukaryota > Metazoa > Chordata > Mammalia > Carnivora > Mustelidae > Meles > Meles meles. The sequence continues at coordinate 64,810,982 of NC_060069.1, forward strand.
ATCTATAAAGAGAATACAATAATAATAATGGTAATTATCACTGAATTGTGTTAATGTGACATTAAATTGCTTTAATATGTACTAATTTCTAAGGTATGACAACTATTTTCACTGAACTTCTATATTTGACCTAGTCCCCTACTGTTTAATGTAGAAACATTTAATTAGAATCTAATATTTTGTCTTTCTCCCCAAATAATCTATCACCAGAGTGTTTTGGCAAAAAGGTAATTATGGTATTTCACAGTCACTTGGAGAAGTATTGATACAAATTAACCAGAATATTCCTCAGAAGGTAATAGTGTGCATGCTTTATGAAGTCTACTGAGCACCAAGCCTCCTAGAAGGCGTGTAGCAATAGTTGACTATATAAACATTACTTTCCACCAATGATCTCCAGGAAGATTATGTTAAAGTACTTCTTCATCCAAGAATGGTTTTACAGCTAGTTATACATAACTCCATATTTTGACAATGAAAATCTGGTAGAAAGAACTTTTCCAAATGAGTCATGAGTTGAGCATATAATGGATTTTCATATATTTTTAATTATAAGTCTAAGCCAAGGAATATGACACAGTGATTAAAATTATAGTTTTCTACCTGCCTCCTTAGTGCAGTAGGCAGTGCGTCAGTCCCATAAAATTGTAGTTTCTAAAGCTATGCTACCTGATTTCAAATCCTGTCTGTAGTTACTATAAGCTCTGTGATCTTAATTTCTCTGTCTTCATTTCCTCATTTGTAAAATAAATATAATTAATAATTGTACCTCCTTATGGGGTGGCTGTAAGAATGAAATTAGTCAATATACCAAAAGGCTTACTTGATACAACGTGAATGGTCAAGCCAAGTATTAGCTATTGTTACGAGATAGGTAGTGATTATAGTCATTTAATAGTTTGGGAAAGAGAAATTAATGAACTTGTTAAAAAACTTGATGCTATGTTAAGCACTCCATGAAGATTTTTTAATAAGATTTATTTATATATTTGAGAGAGAGCGTGTGTGTGTGCAAGTCGGGGAATGGGGCAGAGGGAGAGGGAAAGAGAAACCCAAGCAGACTCCACGCTGAGCTCAGAGCTGATGTGCAGCTCAATTTCATGACCCTGAGATCAGACCTGAGCTGAAACCAAGAGTCTTATACTTAACTGACTGTGCCACACAGGTGCCCCAACTACTCCACAAAGATTATTATACTAACTCCTCACAACTATTCGAAATCTCAGGATTATTATAATAACCATTTATGGATGGGTTGAGAGGTAATCTGGGGCTTAAAAAAGACTATGAATTTGTCCAATATCTTCTATCTAATAAGTACGGATGCCAGGATGTGAGACAAGTTCTGTATTATTCTGAAAGTCACACCATTAAGACTATTCTGAGCTTTCACACGGTATCATAAAAATGTAAAAAAAAAAACAACAAACCCCACAAAAACAAAAACCAACAACCCTTTCAGGGGATTAATAGAAAAGCAGTTAAAAATCTAAGAGTGTCTCAATGATACACACACACACACACACACACACACACACACACACACAGAGCTATGTATAGTTGAGACTCTAATCACTTAGAGTAAACTTGCTTGCTAATGTATTACATGTCATTATGTTCATTGAAATGATGAGGAAGAAAAGGAGATGAAACAATTACAAATGTGGGGAAGTACAAAACAGGATATGCTAGGTAACTCTTCTATGGTATGAAGAAAAAGAAGCAAGGTTGTGTATCCAGAATTCGACAAATAAAATAAGATAAAATGACATGTGAGTAAGATGATCGCAGAAGGACCAAGTCTTACAAATGTCTTGTCCCTAACAGAAGCACTGGGGATGCAGTATCAAATTAACTCAGGGGAGCAAGAAAGCATAGAAAAAGGCAGGAAATGTGATTCATTCAAAAGGAAAACATCAAATTTGAGCCTCAGTTTGTTACTTAGTCTCAGGTGTATGGACCCCAGGCCCAGTAGGGCCCAAATGGTGAAGCTGTGAGGCAGTTTCTCCCACAATAACAGGCTCATTTCGGAGTGACAGCTGCCAAGTTCTCTGGTAAAAGAACCCAAATTAGTAACATGCCTAGCTTCTAGTCTGAGCACTGCCACTTACCTAGATGATAAGGTATATGATATAATTCAAGTCGCTTCATATCTCTGAGCCTTCCTTTAGCTATAAAAAGGAAGACAATGTCTTCTAGCCACCTCAGGAAATTGTTGTAAAATCAAATAATACGGTGTTTGTGAACACACTGCAAAAAGCTTTTCCTGTGTGTTGTGAAAGCTTTATATTATGGGCATTAAATGAAGTGGAAATAGTGGGGACTGCTAATTACAAAGATCATGACTGACTAAAGGACTGGCTGCATCATGTATTCAAAAGAAAAATATACTATATTATCTTAATGAACCAAGTCCATATGTACATATACATGTACATATTTTTTAATTAAAATCCTCCTGATCCCTATGTGCCTATCAAGAATACATTATCAAGAAAATATCAAGAATGTTACATTCTGACTCCACCATCCTCCCCATTGTCAGACTTTTGGAAAGGCACTTGACAACTCTGGCCTTCAATTTATCCATCTGTAAATTGAGGACAGAAATACCAAGTGGGATGCCTCGGTGGCTCATTTGGTTAGGCATCCTGCCCGTGCTCTCAGTGTCTTGAGTTCAGGCCCTGTGTTGGGCTCCATGCTCAGTGAGGAGGCGTTTTTTTACTTAAAAAAAGAAAAAAGCTCATAACATAGCAGTGTTTACGAGATTAAAGGCGGTAATATATGTGTAGCTCGTAGAACAATGTCTGGCATATTTTAAGGACACAATACATATGAAAAATTATTAAAATACACTAAATTCAACATTTAGAAAACTACAATAATTGACATTAGACAAATTCAGAAGAAAAAATAGGTATTTTCTTGGTGTCCTTAAAAGAGTAAAGATTCTGAATGTAATAATATGTTTAATAATTAGTCATTATAGATTTAAAATTGATTACCCAGCTAATGAGAATTTTAAAAACACTTTCTTTTTTTGACAAAATATCAAGTTTGAATTTGTAGCATTAGAAAAAAAAAAAAAAAGTGCAGGGCTCCTGGGTGGCTAAGTTCTTAAGCGTCTGCCTTCGGTTCAGGTCATGAACCCAGGGTCCTGGGATAGAGCCCCACATTGGGCTCCCTGCTCTGTGGGAAGACTGCTTTCACTCTCCCACTCCCCCAACTTGTGTTCCTGCTCTCTTTCTCTCTCTGTCAAATAAATAAATAAACTATTTTTTTTTAAAGTGCAGAAAAGTTTAAAAGCAAAATGCCATAGCAGCTCTTTATTTCCATTATAATATTACTCATTAAGGAGAGAGTTGACAGGTTTGGGACAAGTTAGCATTTCTAGTAGTTTATCCATTTAAAACACCAAAAACTTTCATGGAAAGGCAAAAGGGATATTCTGGATGAAATTATACTTTTAAATTATATCAATATTAAAATATTTTTTCTAATTCTATTATTTACCAACTTTGATGTTCTAGCTTTATTTTCAGAATTGGCAGTACTGTTTAAATGTAGTTATATGCACCAGCACTATAAGAAATCATTGCTTGAGGGTGATTTCACTCACAATGTGCATTTAAGATGCTCAGTTTAAGAACACCTGCAATAGGAAACATGGCCACGGAAAGCTTATGTTCTATCTTGTGCATGAATTGTGTTTTGGGAAACCCATGAGCAATATTAAGGTATTTGATCTTTAAAATATAAACATGCCATCTTAAAAGGGGCTTATCTTTCAAGTATTTAATGGTTGCTGGATTACAAGAATCAATATGGGATAAGAGGCTCCATGTTTTATTGATTTCTCCTTCCCTGCATTTTCGTTCTTCTTTAAGCTATTAAAATGCCTCAAATCAAGCTACTTTTTGTAAGATAGTCCAGAATAATAATATTTATCAAAGATAACATATCCAATACTAATATTTTGCTATTGGCAGTCAAGATTGCCTTTGAAAAAAAATATTTACTTATATAAATATGAAAACTTCTGCATTAAGTCTCTAGTATTTTTACAATGAAAGCACTTGAGAGACTATGGACTCTGAAAAACAGCCTGAGGGTTTTGAAGGGGCGGGGGGGGGGGGGGGAGGTTGGGGAACCAGGTGGTGGGTAATAGGGAGGGCACATATTGCATGGAGCACTGGGTGTGGTGCAAAAACAATGAATACTGTTACGCTGAAAAGAAATTTTTAAAAAGTGAAAAAAAATATATATAGAAATCACTTCTGATTTTGTAAAATATTTCAGATTTAGATAAACAGCCAATTCTTGAATATCACAGAATTTTTATTTTAATATAGAAAGCTAGAGACAGCTATATTAAAATTTAAAGCAATAAAAAATATGCAGTTGACTTTAGGCAAGATATTTGTTTCAAAAATTTGCACATGAATCAATGTTTCTAAATCTGAAATACACTAAGAAAGGCTGCAATGTTGGCACCCTGTGGTGAATTATTTGGATAAATAAATCCCTCTTATAAGAGAATAATCACCCCAATATGTGTTTTCTAAGTTATCATTCCAAATTTTTTTCCTTTGAATATGAATGCATCTGGTTTTATTTAGTAGTAAACTCCACTCTTCTGGTTCATGTTAAGAAATAGTATCTAATGTTTTCATTGCTTATAATTAGAATTCATTTATCCTTTGTGATTCATCTAAAGATAACTTGTCACTGAGAATGAATGATTTTCAACATTACTTTGTTGAAATGGAGTAGAAATTTGCTTCTGCAGGGAGTTTAATTATTATAGACATTTGTTTTTAAGCAGAAGAGCAATAAGAAAACTCATAAGAGAACAGGTACATAAAAAGACTAAAATGGTTCATCTAGAAAAACAAAAGGAAAGAAATAAAACTGAATAGATAGAAATATTCAGGACAATTACATTGTACAAAATTCACTGGTGAAATACTTCTCCCTCATGGCTCTCCCTTTATATTTGAACATATTTTTTTAGATTAATCCCTGTAAGAAAATCAATAAAATTCAGTTATTTAGACAGTGCTTCTCCAACATGAGTATACATAAAAAATACCCAGGGATCCTATTAAAAATGACAATTCCTACCTCCCCTTCCCTTTGAGATTGCTCAGGGTTCAGTCTAGAGTTCAACAATGAAATGCTGAATGAGGTCTAGAACACACTTTGAAGAAAACTTGGGATCTAGCCCCTTTTCCTATTTGGGGAATTTTGAATCTTTTCCTATTTTAACTCTCACTAGGGAGTAAAATGAAAAGCTCTAAATAAATATTTGAAATTGACAACACTATGTACATGTTTAGTTATGACATACATCAGCTAGAAATATTTGTGAGACTGACACAGGGCCTTCTCATTGAGAAGAAAATGCCTAGAAGAAACACAGTGACCTATTCCCAATAAAGTTTCAGGGTGTCTGGGTGGCTCAGTTGTTAGGCGTCTGCCCTGGGCTCAGGTCATGATCCCAGGGTCCTGGGCTTTAGCCCTGTGTCTGGCTCCCCGCTCTGCTCAGAAAGTCTGTTTCTCCCTCTCCCACTTCCCCAGCTTGTGTTCCCTCTCTCACTCTCTCTCTCTCTCTCTCTGTCAAATAAATAAATAAAGTAAAAATAAAATCTTAAAAAAAAACAAAAACAAATAAAGCTATAATTTGTGACAATACTTTAGATGATAGATTAGATGGATAGATAGGTAGATGATAGATATAGCAGATTGATATATGTATATATACACATGTATACCAACATATACATCATATATACAAACCCACATATGACATGTATATGTCATTGAAAATATTAAATGGTTCTATCCCTTTGTTTTAGTGTTCAGAAATCTAGTCAAGAAATAATCTCTATCTCAAAATATTGTACACTCTATTTGTTTAAAATATATTTAATCCTATCCATAGTTTAGATTCTTTGAGGTCCACATATTATCAAGAATATGCACCTTCCCAGCTCATATAATATTATACTAGGCCTTAAAACTAAGTCTGGACGGAAGAAATAGTTTTTAGATAAAGCAATAAATCCAACCTGAAGTAGTCAGAACATACTTCGAGGAAAATTAAGGAATATAATATAGGAAAGATGAAAAAATTATCAAGAAATATCTAAGGGGTAAAAATGTCAAAGAGTGAGAGAAATATGCTCCCTAGAACATAATGAAATAAACAGAAGTATAAAAATGCAATAAAAACACAGCACAGTGATCCAAGGGTGGCGGCACCATCTGTGGCCTGGGCCAAGAGGAATTGTTGGCCCCTTGCCTACTGCAAGAGCCAGGGAAGTAGGGAAGCAGTGAGAACTCAAGTCGTAGTCTTTTTGTCTTCAAGCTCCGTGTGTCTCTCTCCTTGTTTCTGGGTGTGTGCATCTCTTTGTGTGTGGTTGTCACGTCTACTGTTGTGTGTGTATTGCTTTGTGTATGAATGTGTGTGAATCTTCCTGTCTAGTTAAGCATATATTTCATTCTTGTGGACCTACATCATTCACTTTGTGTGTAAATGGCTCTGAATATATGTGATCCGCCCAATTATATCTCGCCGCTTATTTGCATACTTTGCTTTGCCTTGTATGTCTCTCTGACCAAGTGTGGGTTTTTTTCCTATCTGTTGTATATATGTCTCTGTGTCTCCATTTATGAGTCTCTCTTTTTCTGCTTCTAAGTGTTTTTGACACCTGGTGTCCCAGTCTATCTATATTTTTCGTGTATTTCTTTTTCTGTGCCTCCCTGATCATCTTACCATATCAGAGGCTTTATAGTGGGTGTCTCTGCATATCTGTTCTGTTGGCACGTGTTTTGTTTTTACATGTATCCCTACGTATCTCTCCCTGTCTCTTTCTTTTTGTGCCTCTGGGTATGGCATGTGTGTGTTTTTCTTGCTTGTTTGCTCCCATTTACCTGAGCATCACTAAGTGAGTGTGTCAGTGTGTCCACTTTTCTCTGTCTCTCTGTTGAGCATGCCTGTGGGAGACTAGGCAGATGAGAAGCTCCCATGATATATACCCTCTCTCAAACCCCGTCTGTCAGTGAAAAGACTCAAGGAAATTATCTAATCTTTTATTGCCTCCAGACCGGGCTACTGCAAACATATTCCACAGGGAGATGTTAATACTCATCTTCCTTACCTTTCCTAATATATTCTGTTGACACTCAAGTTTTACACATCAAATATCTATTCCGTGACCTAAATGTCTCTAAGTCCTATTTCCTCAAGTAAAAATGATGATGAAACACCTTTTTTTGTAGGATTTTTGTGAAAATTATAGATGCAAAGGTCCTTGGACATTACCTAGCACATAGTTGGTGCTCCATAATTCTATTACTCTTATCAGGGCATATCTCTAAGCTAAAATTTTGTTGAAAAGTTAAAATCCTTTAAGGAAACGTGCTATATAATCAAACAGTTTAAGAGAGATTACTTCATGCAATGTTCCTACCTTTTAAAAATATGGCTAGAAGAACAGTATAAAATGGATCCTTTCTAGGAAATATTAGGACAGCTTTTTGGATGGAAAAATACCTTAGAACATATGTTTCCATGCTTTCAGTGGCCTGTGGCACTAATTTAGTAGCTCTAGACTATGTGCCGTCTCAGATCAATTAAATTATAGCTCAAAATGACAGCTAGAGCACAAGATAATCTATTGCAACCTCTTCATCTGTAGCAGGTAAGGACACTGAAGGCAGGGAGTCTGAGTTTCAGCGACCCGTCCTAAGTTACAGGAAACAGTAGCTAATGTGCTACAACACTCCACACTCCACACCCTGCTTTTTCCAGTGTGTTTCGCCTTCGCTATGGACTTAAAACATTTTTTTTCATTTAATCACATCTTTTGAATAGATAATTCACTTACAAAGTCAAACACTGAAATCAATAAATACGAAGGGATATTGAAAAGTCAGGGCCATCTCATCTACCTCTAGCTCCCCTGCTCCTGATCCTGCAGGTAAGCACTCTTTGGTTTTGTGTGTCCTTTCCATATTCCCTATGCAAATTCAAGGAAATTATTTATATAGACACAGTAATTGCAAACTATATATATATTTGAATTTCTTCTCTTTTTTACATAAAAGATAACATTCTAAATTCACTGTTTTGCCCTTCCTTTTTTTTCTTTTTGCTTAACAGTATATCCGGGAGATCTTTCTATATCAGTACATGAAAAACTTCCTCATCTTTTTTTATAGCTGCACAGTGATTTCAGATTTTTTTTAAGAATCTAATTAGTTGTGAACACTTAAATCAGAGGGGGAAAATGAAGCTTAGCAAAAAGATATAAGGCAATACCATACCAATTTTAATTCATGGGTGATGAGGGACAAACAACACAAAGAGAGGGGCCAAGGTGAACTTTGAGCACACAGTAAAAACCGTCAGGCCACACCAGTTCCCTTTCTTCACTTCCCAAGGCCTGCCTGAGGCATGGAACAAATAGATAAAATATCTACACTTATTTTACTTTTTACTCCCAGGGGCAAAAATCCATAGAATACAAACATTCATAAAATAGGAGCTGTTAGGAGGATCTGAACATTTTGAAAATATGCACTGCTCAAACTACCAATTTAAGTTGTTACCAAGACACACACACACACACACACACACACACACACACACACACACACACTCCGTTTTTTCTACAATAATTTTTTATGGTTTTATAGTAAAACAAAGTATCTTGCTGAGAATATTCTTTACTATAATTCCATTACCCATTATCTTTACTAGAGTACAGTTAATTTGCTTATCTATATTATTTCAGAGAATTAAACATTTGAGCACCTATGAGCCTGTCAGGAATGTTGTGAGGTATTGTATGTACATTAACCTGGTGAACTCTTTCAATATGTCATCTTCCCCAGTTGTCCCACAGAAAAACAATTAGAGCTATGTCTGATTTGCCTTAATCCTCCTTATCCACAATACGCAGTAGACAACAATATGCAAGGATAACTAAAATCTTCCGAAGCCTCCCTCGCAGTAGAGTTGCTTTTGTGAGGTTCACAGTAAACAAAGGGGCAAGGAGAGGCAGATTCAACCACTCTATCTCTTGCCCACTGCTCAGAGATCTCAAACTTCCCTTAGATCTCAGATCAAGTTAAGTCTATAGAAGTACCTTAAGTTCTTTGTCCATGACCAAGTCATGTAACATTGGTTTGAGCTGATAATTTATTTTATGACTCTACTAAGAGCATGGGTGGTAAATCTACTTTACATTTCAAAAAGATTTCATTAAAAACAAGTACTTCAACAGATATTGCTTCACTGTATTCTAACCACTTTGTAAGTCAAGGATTGATGTTGCTGTTTTAGAAATAGATCCATCTTGTAAATCTAATCATGGAAACACTGGAAGATAATCTGTCCCATCTAAAGTCATATCACCAACTACTGGTGGCAATTGCAACTTTATTGCTCATGTCTGACCTAACGCTTTTCATAGAAACCATTGCAACCTATCCTCAAATCCAGAAATGAATAATTGGCCTTGATAACAATTTAGTCATTAAGTCAGTCCAAAAATGGATATGATAAAAAAACAAAATGGCGACTAAAATGTCCATCAAGTTCATCCATCCATAGCAGTGAACAAATTCAGTCTTGTGCATTTGTTAAAATGAATTAGATAGATCCATGTGTTTGATATTAAAGTTATCTAAGACATAGAAGTAAGAAAAAGGGGAGATTTCATAATAACATGAAAAGCATCATCCCATTTATATAGAAAAAGGATTAAACATACAAATGCTTAAATATACAAAGAAATTTCCTGGAAGGATATACAATAAATTGTTGTAAGTCATTTTCTCTAGAAAGTGAGTATAGTATGTCATATGGGGAAATAAGTTGGACCTTGACTTTTTCACTTACACTCAATATTTGCATTTTTTAAAGTCATGAATGTGTATTATTTTTATTATTGAAGTCTCATATGGTCATAATTATTATTTTTTTTAAAGATAGTATTTATTTGAAGAGAGAGAGATCACAAGTAGGCAGAGAGGCAGGGAGAGAGAGATGAAGGGAAGCAGGCTCCCTGCTGAGCAGAGAGCCCCACGTGGGGCTCAATCCCAGGATCCTGGGATCATGTCATATGGTCAGAATTATTAACTTGCTATTAAACTTGGGACATGTCAAGTAAACACTCTAGACATACCTTTAAATGTCTGCTTCTCTTAGATTACTCATTGGTCTTTGAAGCTTTGACTTTTTGTCAAAATCTCTATTGACTTTGAGTAAATATTTAATTTCTCCAATTAATTATAAAGCTAGGGGAGCTTAAACTGCAGGGATAAATGCATTGGATTTTTACTTCATCAATAACATAGCCACTCAGAACGACATTCTGGTTGGATCAGCAAGACACATGCCATTGTCTCAGTTATCAATGGATGTGAGACTGAAGGTGCAGATGGGCAACTCAAAAGTATATGTTTCATGAAACACTTTCTAAACCTTTAAAGTCTTCCAGTTATTTCCACTTTGCATAGAAATCATTTCAGCTGATAAACTATTGAATCTGATTTGAAGTTCATACTTTAGACATAAGCATAACATTTTAACTCATTTGTGATCCCAACAGGCATATACACAGACATGTATGCATGTGTTTATGTATCCAGAGAGAAACATGTAAGACTAATCACTAAATATATGAACCAAGTGACAGCAATAGCAATCACTGATTCCTTAACTCACGTTATTATGCAGGGAAGTTAGAAGCATTGCAGCATGAATTAAGGACGAAGTGCCAACCTTAAGTTTAAATACAGACTTTTCAAATAACAACCGATATATTCCATGGACAGCTGTCTAGAAAGTGTGCTGTTTTTATGCAAGCAATTTTGAAATTCTATTCATGTATTTTAATTCCCTGACTCAGAAACCTTGTAGGTAAATGGGTAGCACTTTTTGGCAAAGATAAGAACTGATAGAAATGGAAAAATGGTTATGGGAAGTTATAAAATGAAGAGTCAATTTATGAACATTTTACATAATTTTGAAAAAAATAGTCATTGATGAGGGAAAATCAGTAAAATATTTTTCATTATTTTACTCCATATTCTGCTACTCATCTTTAAGGTCTATTAACTGGTGCATGGGACCTATACAGCTGACAAGTCTTTTCAAAATCTCCTTAACAGAAATGAAATAAGCTTAATTCTATAATTTTGGTAATATGCAGATTTATCCTATGCTCCATAATAGTTAGTTCAAACCACATTAATTATCCCTGTCATGCTGCTTTCAGTTGGTTTGATGCTTGTCTGATTTCTCCACTAGATTTTGAGCACTTGAAGGAGAAAGACCATGTCAAATTCATCTTTATACCTGATGTCACTGCCCAGGGTTTGGCACAACTAGAATTCAGTAAATGTTTCTTAAATAAATAAGGGGGGGCAAGGTAACAAATATTCTAAACATTCCAGTGAATCTCTTCCTTTATGAATAGTTACAGGTACCATATACTGTAATTTTCATTGATATTCAGAATGTTGATCCTGAGGATTTTCAGATATCTATATAAAGGTAAAAATAAAATCAGAAAAAAAATATTTTGTCTGTGTTCAATGCAGTGTACTTACAAAGACAGAAAAAAAATATTTTCTAGAGAGATTATTTTAAAAGTGTTAAAAGAAAATGAATTTTTGAACTAATAATCTAATTAACCAGAAAATCCAAACTCAAAGTTTTCTAGCTTATCAAACTTTCATTGTTTCTACAGTCTAATTATTTATTTCCAAAGAATATTGATGTAGAATATAAGTATGATTACCTCTTATTTAAAGAATATTCTTATTTAAAATATTTGCTATTTTAATTAATAAAACATTAAATGTGATGCTAGCCCACTCATCTTAATTGGTTATTATATCAGGGATGTATTAGACATGCAAATTAAATTGTATAATTTGGCATTCCTTTTACTCCATGAAAATAATTTTTACCACTGTAAATTATTAAACTATGTCATAATCTTTGATCATATCAATTAATTACCCATACATATTATTCATTGTAATAGGTAACCCTAAATTCTATTTTTTCTTCTTATTTTTAAAGAACATGAAGTGACTTAAGTTGCTTATTGAATAAACATCAACTGCCAGTTAAAATTGATTTTGCCATCCATTCTTGGAGCATTCACTTCATTGTTAAGAAAGGAAAGACTTAGAGACAAAATCCACTCAATAGCATCTACAATTTTTCCTGCAAGAAATATGGAAGTTAATTATTATCTATGTAGCACAACCTTAAGGTTGTAGAGGAACTAAAGGAAACAATTTTTAGTAGAGAATAATGGCAAAAATTCATGTTTAAGAGAATGAAGGCAAAAATTCATTTTTAAGAGCAATATGCTATATTATTCATATATTCTTAAGGAAAAGATGGCAAATTTATTGGCTTCCCTCTGCCCTTATCCTCTGCCAGAAAGAGCCATCTGTAATAAGATAGAAATATTGGCACACACAAAAAATTCACTTCTGTTTCCTAAAACCATTGCCTAATAAAGTCTGCTGCATATTTTCCAAGGCTCTAGTCTTCTCCACTTTTCAACAGTGATAAGTATACTGAGGTACTTCCTTTGGGCAATGTATATTCTAATTTCAAACTAAATAAGAGATTCCTAAAACTAGAAAGATAAAATGGACCCACATGAACAAGACACTCATATTTTTAAATATAATTGTGTAGTTACAGGCCATTTAAAGATGTGGAAAATGGGGCACCTGGGTGGTTCAGTCCATTAAGTGGCTGCCTTCAGCTCAGGTCATGATCCCGGGGTCCTGGGATGGAGCCCTGCATTGGGCTCCCCACTCAGCGAGGAGCAGGCTTCTCCTTTTCCCTCTGCCTGCTGCTCTCCCTGCTTATGTTCTCTCTCTCTCTGTCAAATAAATAAATAAAATCCTAAAAAATTTCCTTAAAAAAAAGGTGGTAAATAAAAATAGACACTAAAGAAATTGTATACTATTTTAAAATATATTTTAGCAATCCCAGTCTCTATATCAAAAATGGCCTTTTAGAGACTAGAGATGAACTTTAACACCTCTAATGAAAAGTGAGTTTGATTAATGCTTCATAGGTTTATACTCCTTAGGAATGTACTATTACCACTGGTGTTGTTTTTTTAATGAAATGATTATTCTTGTTATCAATCACAAATGTGTTAGATTTTTCATATATGAAATAAATACTTGGGAAAGTTGTATGAAACTTCACAAACCAGCAATTTGGAAAAGAGTTTTGGAAAATGACTTCAAAGCAGTCATTTCAGTGTTCAGTAATAGAGTTTAACACTTACTTATAAAATTCACTCCAGAATCTATTAGATCACTACTTTGGATATTCGAAGTACAGTTGACCCTTGAACAACACAGGTTTGAACTTGTGGGTCAATTTGTACATGGATTTTTTTATACAATATAGTACTATAAATGTATTTTCTCCTTCTTATGATTTTCTTAATAACATTTTCTTTTCTCTGGTTTCTTTACTGTAAGAATATAGCACAAATCAAAGATATACAGATGACCAATAGACACATGAAAAAATGCTCAATATCACTGATCACCAGGAAAGTGCAAATCAAAAACATAAGGAGATATCAATCAGTCAGAATGGCTAGTGTCAAAAATACAAGAAATAGTATGTGTTGGCAAGGATAGGAAGAAAAATGAACACCTGTGCTCTGTTGGTTAGAACATAAACTGGTGTAGCCACTAGGGAAAATAGTACGGAAGTCAAAAAACTAAAAGGAGAAATACTATATGATCCAGTAATTCCACTGCTAAGCATTTACTGAAGAAAACAAAAACACTAATTCAGAAAAATACATGCATTCCTATGTTTATTGCAACCTTATTTATAACAGCCAAGATATGGAACCAACTTAAGTGTTCATTGACAGATGATGGATAAAGAAGATGTGGGGTATATATATATATATATATATATATATATATATATATATATATCGTGTATGTGTGTGTGTGTGTATACACACTATATATAATGGAATATTACTCAGCCATAAAAAAGAATGAAATCTTGACATTTGTGACAATATGGATGTATCTGGAGGGTATTATGCTAAATAAAAGAACCCAGACAAAGACAAATACCACAGGATTTCATTCATATGTGGAATCTTGAAAACAAAACAAAAATGAATAAGAAAACAACAATAACAACAACATCAAAGACAGAAGCAAACTTATAAACATAGAGAACAAACTGGTGATTGCCAAAGGAAGGGGTGTGGGGGTTGGGCAAAATGGGTGAGGGGGATTAAGAGGCACAAACTTCCAATTATAAAATAAATCACAGGGATGAAAAGTAAAGTATAGGGAATGTAGTCAATAATACTATAATATATGTAATTGTTGAATCATTATGTTGTACACCTGAAACTAACAATGCTATATGTCAACTGTACTTCAATTAAAAATTAAAAAAAATAAAATAAAAGAATATAGTATATAATACATACACCATATAAAATATGTATTAATAGTGTATTATCAGCAAGACTTCTGGTCAACAGAATGCTACTAGTAGTCAAGTTTTGGGGGAGTTAAAGTTTATATAGGGATTTTTGACTGGGTGAGCCTGGTGCCCCTAAACTCAGCATTGTTGAAGGATTAACTGTATAGTCAGGGTTATGGTTGTGACAAAATATAATAAAGCTAACATTTATTATCTATTATATTCTCAGGACTGGGGAAAGAACATTGCATGGATGTCCTCATTTATGATACTCAATAACTCTATGAGGCAGGTACTGTTATTATCCCCGTTTCATGGATAAATAAACTGATACTTCTAAAAAGAATTAAGTAACTTGACAAAACCAATGAGTAGATAACCTGAATTTACAGGTATTATAGGATTTTCTAACAAATATAGAATATAGTTGACACAAAAAGTTATGTTAGTTTGAGATGTACAACTTAGTTATATGACAAGTTTATATATTAGTTTTTATCACTATTATTGCCTTCTCAGTTACATAGTTTTCTATTTTGACTGGGTTTTATTTTTAAAAATTTGAATTCATTAGCAACTATATGTGTGACCTGAACAGTCCACACAGTTTGCTGGATTGGACGACAAGATTAGGGCAGTAATAAAATCAGGATCATAAGTTTGGTTTGTGTTCAGTTGATGTTGCACTATGAATGTCTATTCCACTGCTACTGAAACCCATCTATCCGACTTTCCCGCAGAGTTATTTTTCAATGAATCATAAGAAAGGATCAGAGAGATATCTGCATTGAGTTTGGCAAAAGCAGCCACTCTTGTTGGAGAATCACCAAGAGTCATCCATATTATTTTTGTATATAAAGGAAAATAAACATATAATAGCCACACCACTCATATTGCTTCCAGGGGAATCTGATATACCATCAGGGAATGATCATATACAAGGGAATTCTCTTTAATCATTTAATTGGCTTCCTTCTTTTGCATTTAAAATACTGAAAATGTGATACTCAAAGGCAATTGCTGGGAGATAGATAGATATCCCACACACACTGCTGGAGTAATCACAGATATATTAGGTTGTCAACACTAGAATAGATTGAACTTTATCATCAATGTCCACTGATTATACTTAACAGTAAGGAAACAAAATCTCTTCAAATAGGTAATATTGTTAAATATTAAAACTAAGAGAGGAATACAGTTGCAATTATAATTTTTTTTAAAGACTTTATTTATTAGAGAGAGAGAGAGCACACAAGCAAAGAGAGGGGCAGAGGGAGAAGCAGACTCCCCACTGAGTGGGTAACCTGACTCAGGGGTTAATCCCAGGACCCAGGATCATGACCTGAGCAGAAGAAAGATGCCTAACCGACTGAGCCATCCAGGGGCCCCTGCAATTGTAATTTTAAAAAATCCATAATTCCTTTAATTTTTTTTTACCAAACTCCTCATATAACCCATATTAATTAAATTTCATTTATTATTATATTGTTTATATTTAGTTAAGGGGGTTTCCTAAAACCAGTTGATATAGTTTACAAATGGAATCAATAAGAACAATGGTAACAAAGTACCGAGAATCAGACATTGTAAAAGGAGATTTAAATATGCTACATTGCAAATTTGCACAACCCCATGCAGCAGTCATGATCCCAACTTTATGATGGGAAAAATAAGTATCATGGAGGTTAGTACTTTACCCAAGGTCACAGAATGGCAGACTAGGATTCAATTCCAAAGACCAAAGACTTAAGGGAGAGCAAAACATTCCCATTAAAAGATTAAAGAGCACACAAGAAGAAATACATGTATTTTCATACTTATAATATAAGAATAGCAAAGATTATAAAGATATAAAACAATCTAAATTATATAATCTGTATATATAATCATATTTTAAAGATTTATGTATTTGTAATTTTATTATTTATTATAAATTCAATACAGATTTAGAAAACCTAGTAATTCTTGTAAATACTCAAAAATAAAAGCATATTCATTTATGTAAACTTTCACTGTGATGAAAAAAATGGGAAATATAGGTAATTAAAAATATTTTATTGACTTAAGGTTGCATTAATTTGATGCACCGATAAAAGCTTAAACAACATTCTTAATAACTGAGGAATACTCAGCTCTAAAGTACCAAATTTGAAAATTTTTCAAAACTAGTAGTAAAGGGTTTGAATGGGTTTAAATACTGTAGCAGTAAGGAAAATGTTAAATCAATATAAGATAAGCCATAGTGTGTGTGTGTGTGTGTGTGTGTGTGTGTGTGTATGTGTATGTGTTGGGAGGGTTATACCAGAGGAGTTTGAGGTCACAGTAGTTGATTAAATAAAAGCTAGAGTCTCTCTCACTTCCTATATACTTAGATATTCCAAGAAAACAATAGACTAAGACTACCAATGTACTTAGACTCATCAAGAAAGCCTGGAAAGATCAAAGTAGATAAGATTGGATTGAACAAAGAAACCACTAGCAAAATGTTCACAGAAAACTACTGCAGAAAGAGTATTCAACACTAAGCAAGGACCAGAAGTGGAAGGGAATCCTGACAACCCACAGACTAGCTATTTGGGATAAGATAATTAAGAGCAGTTGGAGAATCCTAACAGACCAGAAACAGGAGTCACTGCCTCTTTAAAAAAAAAAAAAAAAAAAAAAAAATAAGGTTGAATAAGGAGTTTGTGTTGAAAAGATAGGATGACCTGGCAGCTTAAAGTATAAAGGAAGACTAGGGACTGACCAGGGGCAGGAGATTGCCTACTGATGCACCCTTTCTTCAGGATGCATTCTCTTCTCTGACACACATTTCATATAAGTTCTCTCCATCTCTACTACTAATGGTTTTGTTTGAGCCACTAACATTTCTTGTTTTGTCTATTTTAATAGACTTATAAATAGGGTAATCACACACCAAGGTTTGTTTGTAACAACTTCAGTTTATACCTTTAAGTCCCTCTCTTGTTCAAAACCCTCCAGTTTATTCCAATCACTTAAAACATAAAAATCCAGACTGTTCATCATGGTCCACATGCACTGCTATCCGAATGAAACTACCATTCTCAGCCTTCCTTGCTGTTCTCTAGCTGTACTGTCCTTTCTCTTTCTTAGACATGCAATCATACCACAACCTCATGACTTTGCATGTGCTACTTTCCCTGACCAAAATGCTCTCGTCTCTGCTCTTCTCGTGACTAACTCCATTTTCTAATCCACCTTCAATGCCAGTTCTATAGAGAAGCCTTTTCTCCCCCAACTCATCTAATTTCAAACCCTAGTCAAAACATTAACATGTTTTGTTTATTTCATAGTACTTATCAACTTCTGAAATCATCATATACATTTATATATGGAATTACATGTGTATTTTATATTTACGACTCCCCAACTACAATGTTAAACTAGATACCTTCTAAAAGTTCATTACATAATATAAAAAAATGTGAAAAAATAATTTTTACTTCATTATAATAAAAAGTATTCTTTCAAATTAAAAAAAAATCTCTACGGTACACAGTTTAAGGTGAGAATACTTTAGTCAAGAACTTTAACATCCACACAAGAAAAAATGGAAAAGAGCCAGTAATCTTTTAAATTTCTTCATTTCTCCCTTTAGATTACTGAAAAACACATTTGTGTGACTAACAAAAATGTACCATCGGTTTTTTCCCTCTCTGGTCAATCGTAATGATCAGTACATTAATCAAAGGGAATTACAATTTTTTTTAAAATAAGGTTACACTTCTGGGTTTTTTTTTTTTTTTTGGTTACATTCAAGACGGAAAGATTGCAAGTTAATTATAGCATTAATGCTAAAATTAAAATACTCAGCCATTTGAAGATGTATATATAAATACATGTGTATATATGTATACATATATATTTAGAATTATATTTTGTTTCCACATCTTCTCAAAAGGAATCTATACTTACAAGACAGCATGTACAAAATAAGTTTGCTTAACAAATAGAAATATTTATTTAAATAAAAATCAGGTGTGAACACTGTAACCAACAACCGCATTTTAACAATATTGAGTTCTTGAGTGTAAAGTCTTAGTAGTTTTTCAGATTCAATAAATATTTGAAAAAAATGAATGGATGAATGAATGACGATCCAATTTTCTGTGTTTACTAGCTTATTATTTTAAAAATACAATGTCACATAAAAACCTTGCAAATTCCAATTCTCAAGGAGTATTATTTTTGCTCCACCAATTAAAAATGAGTGAATTTATCATTGTGTTCCAGTCAAAACAAACTACTTCCTCTACAGTTTTCTAGAATTATAATATTCTTCAGTGCTCTAAATACCACATCTGCTTTTCAGTTTATATATTTGATTTTAAATGATGGCATACAATTGCAAAATTAAGATGAATCACAAAATTAATAAAGTTACTCATTTTCTTTTTAGTTTAGTTCAACAGACCTTTCTTTTAAAAAAAGAACCTACTATGTACAAAATTGTGCTAACCATTCCCCATATGCTCAGAGATCTCCTTGTATTACGGAAAGACAGACATGTAGAACGCAAAATGTTTGCAATAAGTGATCTAAAAGTGATGATAACAAACCACTATGGGAAAGAAATGGGAGATTAGATTTCTCTGTGCAGTCTCAGTGAAGGCTTCTTTGTAGAAGAGCATTTGAGTTGAAACTTGAAAAATTATAGATATTCAGAGGTGAAAACCACTGCAAGTTGAGGATATAACTTAAGCAAAAGAATGAGCACGGATTTTTTGTCTGAGTTTATACGTCTTGTCAGCAGTGGACCAGAGCTGTGATTCAATTTTTTTCATTCCAAAGCTCATTCTCTTTATCATTACACCGTAATTTCTCTCAAAGGAATTAGTAATCAATGGGAACTAAACTAGAGTTGTATATATATTGTAGTAACTATTGACTTAATATTGTACCCCCCAAAATTAACATATCAGGAGATAGCAATGAAGTAATTAAAATATTTAAAATCACTCTATAGGTTACAAAATTTAAAAACTATTAATTTTAGTAAGAGCAAAGGATAGGAGTTAGGAATGCTCATTTATACTCTGTATTTTAGACCAACCATCAATTATCTGTGGATGCAACTTCATGCAGATCAACTCACCCCTTTCGGGCCAAGTTCTGTAAATACTTTACTTGTATCATTACATTATTACATGTCATTATTTCTAACAAGACTGAACTCCCTGAAGAGCAAGCTGACTCATTTTTGATCCAGCACCACACATTTCCTGTCATGTTCAACCACGGAATGGATGATGGATAAATGAACAAATATTTCTTCATCTGTAAAGTAAGGAATTGCTCTAGTTCTTTTTAGGCTCCCACCAACTTGAGAATTCCCTCTAAGAAGGTATACCATTTCACAGAACCCCAGGAAGAGAATGTAGCTTCCAAATTTTGTTGTATCTTTGGAACACATAAAAACTAGAAAACTCCATTAACTGCCTTGATCTTTGAAAATTGTCAATTTTGTATGTGGAAAATATAAACAGCATGAATATTGGATATTTTTCTAGCGTCTCTCAGGGGAAATGTCACCTTTTTTTAGATATCTCCAGTGGGGTGTGTGAAGGAAAAGTATAGCAATAGCTAAATGACTCTGAACTCTTCTTTTAGGTAGCTGAAATAAAAACCAATAAAATCTTCCTTTATATGAATAAAGTTAAGTTGATGAACTCAACCTTATACTCTTCTATCTTTCAGTCTGTATCATTTTTACCAGCCTAGAGCCGACCTCTAGTCCTTTATTATTGTGCCAGACACTGGATGAATCACCACAAATAGAAGACTGTTGAGACACAGGCCCATCTATTAAAGAGCTAAGCACCTAGAGGGACAGACAGCTGTACACACTGCATGTATGGCTCCAGACACAGACATGTATTGTCATGGGAGCACATCACGAAAAGTTCAAAAGAGATTCCTGAGCTGAATGTTGGGTTCTGTGGAGGAGTGCAAGGGGAAAGAAACACACAGCATACAATATGTGTTTGGGAGAATGTTGGGAGGTGAAGTGTGGATCAGGAAGCATATGATTTGGAGTCACTTGAGCACATGCTACAACTCAAGCAATAGTGGAAGATGAGGAATGGGCCAGGTCATGGCTGCCCTTGTAAACCATGTTAATTATGTTGGCCTTTCTCCTGGAAGAAAGAGTGAACCATTGAAAGATTTTTGGCAGAGGGGTTTATGGTAAATTTGATATACTGGCAGTTGTGAAAAAGATAGACTGGGGGTGGGGAGGAGCTATTAGTGCCTCTAAAACTATGCCTCCTAATTTGGACTATCTGGGGGCTAAAGATTCTTAAAGTAATGGAATCCTATTTAGATCAACCAAATGTTAGTTTTGGTTTTGGGGTTGTTTTGCTTTTGTCTAAAATAATAATTTACTATTTTTAATTGGCTATTATATATATATGTGTGTGTGTGTGTGTGTGTGTGTGTATGTATAAAAGGAGGAAAATTGATTAAAACATAAATACAGTTTAATAGAATTTTTGTTTTGATATAAGGTTCTAGGAAGAGATAATTAAAAGGTCACCTTGAAGAAATATTTGGCATGTAATATGTAAGGTATAAGCTGATGAATGACCATTCTAAGAGTTTGAGTATTTTTTAAGTGTATCCTTGAGATAAAAATCTTCTCAAGATCCTAAACAGCAAATCTGCACAAGATCATTTATTGGGATTGGGGAAGGGGGCTATTCACCTACGCATTAATAAACTTCTTAGTGCATTAATTGTCTCAGCAATTTTTCTCTCACTTCCTGTTGAACCATCTTGAGTAGCTGATGACTGATAAGTAAATTCATTCTCAATAAGGGGCACCTGGGTGGCTCAGCAGGTTAAAGCCTCTGCCTTTGGCTCAGGTCATGATCCCAGAGTCCTGGGATCCAGCCCAGCTTCAGGCTCTCTGCTCAGCAGGGAACTTGCTCCCCCCCCCCCCCCGCCCCCGCCTGCCTCTTTGCCTACTTGTGATCTCTGTCTGTCAAATAAATAAATAAAATCTTAAAAAAAAGAGAGAGAGAGAGAGAGAGAAGGACAGCTTCACAGCAAGCATCTCTGCTCTTATACCCTATCAGTCAGATATTCTCTAAAAACTCAGTGAAGTATTGTTCGCTAAACAAAAACTTTTCTTCTTTTGGTCAAACTCAGGTATTGGAAAATCAAATTATTATATATTGGCTTACCTAATTTCCAGTTTCTAAAGGATAAATTAAATTTTCTAAGTATTTGATGAATACATATAAATTTGATAGAGAATCTGAGGTAGGAAAAAATTAGTCAATGTAGCAACTTGTTTCTGAGATGTTGAAATTAACTGAGAAATTTAAATAAAATTAATTTTTAAAAGTTCAAAGGAAACTGTTACAAATTACAATTTAAATTACAAAATTTAATTATCCAAAGGCATAAAGTAAAGTGATTATGGATAGAATTGCATCAACTGTGAAGGCTGTTGAATTTTGACAAATGACTTGATTTTTCTAAACTAGTTTCCCCGATCTTGAAACTATCACACAAACTATCACATATCACATAGAGAAAACAAAGAAACATACCAAAAAACCCACTTTAAAACATAAAATTAAAATATCAATGTGTGCCTTCCTCTTCCAAATTGAATGGGTGACTATTGTTTACTCTGGGTTTATTCTTATTTAGTAAACAATGTACTTATATGTTAAAACAAACTAATAGTTGGATAAAGTAAACCAAATAACACATTTATCATGGAGAGATGTTGAAGACTCAGTATTTATATCCAAATAAGGGGCGCCTGGGTGGTTCAGTGGGTTAAGCCTCTGCCTTTGGCCCAGGTCATGATCGATCGCAGGGCCCTAGGACTGAGCTGGGCTTCCCTGTCTCTCTCTGCCTGACTCTCTGCCTAATTGTGATCTCTCTCTCTGTCAAATAAATAAATAAAATCTTAAAAAAAAAAAAAAAAAAAAAACACCCAAGGGGCACCTGGGTGGCTCAATGGGTTAAACCTCTGCCTTCGGCTCAGGGCATGATCTCAGGGTCCTGGCATAGAGCCCCACATAGGGCTCTCTGCTCAGCGGGAGACTGCTTTTTCCCTTCCTCTCTCTCTACCTGCCTCTCTGCCTATTTGTGCTCTCTCTGTTAAATAAATAAATATAATTTTAAAAAAAACCCAAAACTGTCCAATAATTCTTTAGCATTCTTATTTTTTCATTTATTTCCAGTAAAAATACCCACCTCCTTTGTAAATACCTTTGTACCCTCCCAGATTTTGGCTATCATTCCTTATATACAAGAAAACACTTTTTATTCCAAGTATAAGTCAACTATCAGTCAATGTTGTCCATTATTCATTTATTCACCAACATATGTTCAATGCCAATCTGTGTCAGGTATGTTCTACAGTCTCCTTATTGAAAGAAGCAAGCTATAAATATAATTTGGTCATTAAATGTAAGAAATCCCTTTAGGCTTATGGTATAGCTTTAAGTACCAAATCACATTTCTGGTTCAGTGTCTATTAGAAGACACATGTTCAACATTGAAGGAAAACACGCCAGCCCCTTCTTTTGTTTTTCCAGGTTACTAAGTTATTTCCACATGATAATTACACATTAAACATTTACAGCCACATATAGTTGAAGTTTTAAACTACCCTCTCAAGATAAACTCTAATTACTATTTATTTTATCATTACTGATCTAGAGAATGGAGCACCGATGAAGGAGATAATTTTAGGGTGAGATGTAACAGATAACTTTTAATCCAAAATCCTAAAATCATTATTTATTTAAATAAAAATTTGGTAATAATAATTTTTAATTAATTCACTAGTTACTGATACTGTTTACACAAGATGAGAATTATAAATAAGACTTAGCGTATACCCTGCCTCAATTTATAAACTAATTTCTAAATTACGCAAATGAAAATTACTTATTATTATTTGCATATGTAAAATATGTTACCCTTTGTTCCTTTCAATGTCTTTGAGGCCAGTTCTTAACTTTATAAATTGTGAATGTTTAGTTTCAATGCTACCCTGACTCCTAGAATAATTCCATGCAAAGTCCTTGCCCTACTATGTGACTTAACCTGTTTTTCTTTTGTTTCTACTACCATAAAACGAAGAAATAATGACACTGTAGGGTTATTTTTAGACTATACATAATGTATGTGAGATTACAAGCACACAGTTAATGTGTGGTCATTGTTCAATACTAGATTATAATACTGTTGCTACTGCTACTAATACAATTACTAATATTGCTACTAATAAAAATAAGAGGATGAAAGAAAATACAATGATTTAGAAAAATATAAGGGAAAGAAGAAAAGACAAACATAATGAAATTTAAGTGTTTCTGTGTGTGTATGCATTTATATAATATGTATGTAGTGATTAGAAAATAGAAGATTTTTTCCTCCTCCACAAAGTCTTTCTATGCCACTAAAACCCTAAACATGACCTATCCCCAAAGGAACTAAATGATGCAACACAAGGATGATGGAAATATATATTGGAATAAAATGTGCTGAAAAGAAATGGAAGCCATTCTACTTTTTTTTTTTCTCATTGAAGTAGTAATAAAAATATGTGAAACAACTTCTCTTGGTATTCTTACGGCATGGTGTAAGTGTAGGCCTCTGCAAGGTATCAGTGGTCATTTCAAAAATCTAGTAATCTAAGGAAACTGAACAAAGTTAAAGGTAAAGACTTGACCAATGGAATTTATGGTTTGAAGAGTGCATATAAAGTTCTCTGGAGCATGATGCCATTCCTACCAAGTTGCTTGCTGACTCTTTTGGGTTCTAGAGAAAGGAGAGGGCAATAGAAAGAAAGATTCCAATTCTAGGAAGACAAGGACTTCTAGCTCCTTTTTCTTCTTCTGGTCTTGCTGGGAAATTTTCTCTTTGTTTTTGCCTGACATTTTACCATCTCCTTAAGAGACATTATCACTGGTTTTCCTCAATCTCCTTAGGCCAGGATGCAGAAATAGCTCTTGTCTGTCCAGTCAATTACCTTTATTATCAAGTCAATAGAACTTTCTCTTCACATTATTTTAGATTCTAACAACACTTTGTTCTCTATATTATTCTTCACTAAATTAAAATTTCTCTGCTGCCCCAGATTTCTTGTTGGGTTTTGTTGTTGTTGTTCTTTTTAATCCTCATGAACCAGAAGGAATCTAAATAAATAGCCTCTTCCATATAAATGTATCTGTATACACCTATCGACTTGTGAAATTTCTGGCACATGTCTTCATTTATCCATCTTAAAACCCTAATGATGGACATAAGGATAATTTTCAACTGAATATGACAAAATTATTCAACAAGAAACATCACATGGCAACAGTGTTATAAGAATAATATAAATGACTAATGGGTTCATTACATAAGGTAATAAAAATTATTTATTCCAGGAAAACTGGAGAACTCTATACTTCTGTTTTCTAGTCTTACTCAGAAAATTGTGTTTTAGAATAGAGACATAGAAATCAATTCATTTAACTTGTGAATGACTGATGACTAAGTCATTTCAACAAAATTCTTACCCAATGTTTATCCATATTATGCTAATTATGACTAGTGGTATTTGGTATAGCCCAATCTACTATTGGCATCTCTAATTATGAGATGATTCCCTGAAAAATGAGCTAAAATATGCTTTTTATAGTCTTCTCACTTGACCCCTTGGGGCCACAGGAAAAAATATACCTATTCCACATTCCTTCAGATAAGTGAAGAGATGCTATTCCTCCCTGGTTCTGCCCTCATTTTGCTTAATCAGCAGAATCTCACAGAAGACAGTTCCTCACTCTTCTGATCATGTCCTATGAACAGAGAATAGTCTATCCACTTTCCTCCATAGTGACTGAAAAACCCGTTATTGGTGTATAGAAATACAACAGATTTCTATAGATTGATTTTATACCCTGCGACTTTGCTAAATTCATGTATCAGATCTAGAAATTTTTTTTGGTGAAGTCTTTTAGGTTTCCTATAGAGTATTATATCCTCTGTGAAGAGTAAAGGTTTGACTTCTTTGCTGATTTGGATACCTTTTATTTCTTTATGTGTCTGATTGCTGAAGCTAGGACTGAAGTACTACGTTGAATAACAGTGGTGAGGGTGGACATCCCCATTGTGTTCCTGACCTCAGGGAAAAGCTCTCAGTTTTTTCCCATTGAGGATTATATTAGCTGTGGGTTTCTTGCAGATGGACTTATGACATTGACATATATTCCTTCTATACCTACTTTCTTGAGGGTTTTTATCAAGAAAAGATGCTGTATTTTCTCAAATGTTTTTTCTGTGTCTATTGAGAAAATCATATGGTTTTCATCCTTTCTTTTATTATTGTGGTGTATCACACTGATTGATTTATGGATATTAAACAACCCCCACAGCCCAGGAATAAAGCCTATTTGATCATGGTGAATAATCCTTTTAAGGTGGTGTTAGTTTTCATTAGCTAGTATCTTGTTGAGAATTTCTGTATCCATGTCCACAGGGATATTGGTCTCTAATTTTCCTTTGTAGTGGGGTTTTTGTCTTGGTTTTGGTAATTCTGGCCTTCCAGAATGAATTTAGAAGTTTTTTGTTTTGTTTTGTTTTGTTTTGTTTTTTCCATTTCTATTTTTTGGAACACCTTCAGAAGAATAAGTATTCTTTAAATGTTTGGTAGAATTCTCCTGGAAAGCCATCTGGCCCTGAACTCTTGTTTATTGGGAGATTTGATTGCTGATTCGAGTTCTTTGCTGATTATGGCTCTATTCAAATTTTTCTATCTCTTCCTGTTTCAGTTTTGATAGTTTACATATTTCTAGGAATTCATCCATTTCTTCCAGATTGCCCCATTTGTTGGCATATACTTGCTCATAATATTCTCTTAGAATTGACTGTATTTCTGTGGTGTTGGTTGTGATCTCTCCCGTTTCATTTGTGATTTTATTTATTTGGGTCCTTTCTCTTTTCTTTTTGATAAGTCTGGCCAAGGTTTATGAATTGTAATTCTTTCAAGGAACCAGTCCCTAGTTTCATTGATTGTTCTACTGCTTTTTGTTTTTGTTTTTTGTAATTTGTATGTCATTTATTTCTGCTCTAATCTTAATTATTTCCCTTCTTCTACTGGTTTTAGGCTTTATTTACTGTTCTTTTTCCAGATCCTTTAGGTATAAGGTTAGGTTGTATATTTGAGACTTATCTTGCTTCTTAGGAAAGACCTGTATTGCATATACCTCCCTCTTCTGACTGCCTTTGCTGCATCCCAAAGGTTTTGGACTGTCATGTTTTCATTTTCATTTGCTTTCATGTTATTTTTTTTATTTCTTCTTTAATTTCCTGGTTAACTCATTCCTTCTTTAGTAGGATATTCTTTAACCTCCATGTATTTGCAGTCTTTCCAAATTTTTCTTGTGGCTGTGTGTGGTCTGAAAATATGCATCTTATGATTTCAGTCTTTTTGTACTGATTGAAGCCTGATTTGTGACTCAGTATGTGAACTCTTCTGGAGAATGTTCCATATGTACTCAAAAAGAATGTGTATTCTGCTGTTTTAGTATGAAATGCTCTGAATATATCTGTTAAGTCTATCTGGTCCAGTATTTCACTCAAAGCCATTGTTTTCTTATTGACCTTCTGCTTAGATGATCTGTCCATTGCTGTGAGTAGGGTGTTAAAGTTCCTTACTATTATTGTATTATTATATATTATATATTCAGCTGTTCCCAAGTTGGGAGCATAAATATTTACAATTGTTAGATCCTTTTGTTGGAGAGACCCCTTTATTATGATAAAATGCCTTTCTTCATCTCTTATTAGAGTCTTTGTTTAAAATCTAGTTTGTCTGACATAAGTATGACTACCTCAGCTTTCTTTTGTTGTCCATTAGCATGATAGATGGTTCTCCACTCCCCATTTTAATATGGAGGTGTCTTTGGGTCTAAAACGACTCTCTTGGGGCACCTGGGTGGCTCAGTGGATTAAAGCCTCTGCCTTTGGCTCAGGTCATGATCCCATGGTCTTAGGATCGAGCCCCACATCAGGCTCTCTGCTCAGTGGGGAGCCTGCTTCTTCCTCTCTCTCTCTGTCTGCCTCTCTGTCCACTTGTGATTTGTCTGTCGAATAAATAAATAAATAAATCTTAAAATAAATAAAATAAAATGAGTCTCTTGTAGGGCAACTGGCTGGCTCAGTCTGGTAAGCATCTGACTTTGGTTCAGGTCATGATCTCAGGATCCTAGGATGAAGCCCCATGTCAGGCTCTCTGTTCAGCAGGGAGTCTGCTTGTCCCTCTCCCTCTTATGCTGCCCCTCCCCCCACTCATATTCACTTGCTATCTCTCTCTCTCTCTCAAGTGAATAAATAAAATATTTAAAATAAATAAATAAAATGAGTCTCTTGTAAGCAGCATTATCAATGGGTCTTGTTTGTTTATTCATTCTGATACCCTGTGGCTTTTGATTGGAGCATCAAGTCCATTTACATTCAGAGTAAGTATTGAGAAATATGAATCTAGTGCCATTATATTACCTGTAAAGTCCCTGTTCCTGTAGATTGCCTCTGTTCCTTTCTATCCTTGCTGCTTTTTTGATCTCTCTTTCCCCACTCAAAGTGTTCCGTTTAAAATGTCTTGCAGCGCTGGTTTAGTATTCATGAACTCCTTTAGTTTTTGCTTATCTTGGAAACTCTTTATCCCTCCTTCTGTTCTGAATGACAGCCTTGCTGAATATAATATTCTTGGCTGTATATTTCTTCCATTCAGTACATCAAATATACCATGTCCTGCATATTTCCATGGTCAAATCTGCTGCTGACCTTATGTATCTACCCTTGTAGGTGAAGGACCTTTTGTCCCTAGCTGCTTTCAGAATTTTCTCTTTATCTTTGTATTTTACAAGTTTCACTATGATATGTCTTGGTGTTGAACTGTTTTTGTTGATATTGAAGGGATTTCTCTGTGCCTCTTGGACTTAAATACCTGTTTCCTTCCCCAGATTAGGGAAGATCTCAACTATGTTTTCAAAAGGACCTTCTGCCCTCTTTTCTCACCTTTCTTCTTCTGGAACTCCTATGATATGGATTTTACTGTGCTTTGTGGAATTGCTGAGTTTCCTAAGTCTATATTCATGATTTAATAGTTTTCTTTCTGTCTTCTTTTCATCTTCATTATTTCCATAATTTTATCTTCTATGTCACCTATTAATTCCTCTGCTTCTTCCATCCAGTTGGTTGTGCATCTCAGTGATAGCATTTTTTTTATTTTGGCCTGACTAATTTTTAGATCTTTTATCTCTGCAGCCAGGGTTTCTCTGGTGTCTTCTATGCTTCTTTCAAGCCCAACCAGTATTCTTATAACTGTTGTTCTAAACTCTTTTCCAGATATATTGCTTATATCTGCTTTGAACAAATCCCTGGCTGTGTTTTCTTCTTGATCTTTCTTTTGGAGAGAATTCTTCCATCTTGTCATTATGTCTAGGTTTCTGTCTTTTTCAGGTTATGAAAGTTGTTTTGTTTCCTGCTTCTGAGAGTAATACTGTGTTAAGAAAGCATCCTACACTATCCAAGGCCTGGCACTACATGAAGTGTTTCTGTATATGCTGTGTGCACTCTGCTTTGTATTCTGGTTGTTCTTCCCACAGGTCAGTCCTCAGCAGAGTTCCTCCTTTCTTCCAGTGGGGAGTGTTTGGACCTTTAACTAGGTGTGCTTTGATTTGTTTGTTAAGATAAGCTTGATGTAAAAAAAAAAAAAAAAAGCCTTACCCAAAAAATGAGAAAAGGAAACAAACAAACCAACAAATGAACAAAAAACTATAAACCTGATTCCCAAGGAAAAAATAATTAAAAAATTAAGAAATTTTTAAAATTTAAAATAGTGTGGAAAAAAAAAACCCCAAAAAACAGATAAACGATGAAAAAAGGCCTGATCCAATTTCCACCAGAACTGATGCTGATGCTTTGGAGCACTCTGTGATCAGTAGCCTTGATGCATGAGGAGGGCCTGTGTTGGTCTCTGAGGGAGAGGCTTTCTGCCCTGGTTCACAGTCAGACCTGCTGTTTTAAAGATGCCCCTGCTGGGCCCAGGGGGCCCAGGTTTGGTGTAAGCAACTCCAGCCTCCACTGGAGGCACTGTGTTTCTCTCTGAAGTCCCACAGTGCTGGTGAACAAGAAGGTGGAAGATGGCATCACCGGCCCTCTTTTTCCCCTGGGGGGGAACTTGTGGCCATCACTGTTCAGAAAGCCCTCACAGAAAAGCAATCTTCTCTCCTGTGTCACAGTCTTTCATCAGATCCCTGCCCTCAACCACTCTGTGCCTGCTGTCAGCATGTCCAGCATCACAGGTCTCCTGTGTTTTATCTCCAGCCAGCAGCTGGGACTCAAAACAACAAATTTTAAAGGACCCTGCAATGCTGGGACCCTCTCCCCTCTTCTGGAAGAGAGCCTCCCAGCATGGCACCCTATCCCAGAAAAACAGTCCTATGCCTACATGAGTGCCTAGAGTCTATGGGAAGCACAGTGAAAAGCTGCAACCTGGTTACCTGCCTTCCACTTGTGCCTCTGTTCCCTGCTGTTGAACGGCCACTTGATGGCACCTGGAAGGACTTCTGTCCTTGGCAATACACCCTCTTCCCAATATACTTCAGGAACGGGAGTGTTATCTCCCTGTGCCACCCAAGGGGATCCTCATACAACTGCACCTTGTGCAAACACTACCTTACCCTTTACACTGCTCTCTATCCTGCTTTCTCCCACTCTCCTTGAACTCTCTGCAAAATGGAATCCTACCCCTTGGAGTCACTGCAGCTTTCTCTCCCGATTCACGTCTTTGAACCTTAATCTGACACGTTCTCTCCCTCCAACAGTGCAGATTGTTTTCTTAATCTTCAGATCAATTTCCTAGTTATTCAGAATGATTTTATGTTGATCTGGCTGTGTTCCAAGGATGAGGCAAACCCAGGATCCCCCTATTACTCTGCCATCATAGCTCCTATCCATTTTTTATATTTTCTTAAATGCAGTCTCTCAGACATTTGTTAGAGTATTGGACAGAGTAAAGATATTCTTATAAATATGTGGCTATAAATGATTATTTACCTAGAGGAAGTCACGAGTGACTATGCCTGATGTGTGAAAGATAAAAGATAAATTAGTGTGAGTCTGCTTCTGTCTTTAACATTATTGAATCTGTGTTTCCACTTCTTTTTTTTTTTTTATTTATTTTACAGAGAGAAAGAGAGAGAGAGAAAATGCACAAGCAGGGGAGGTTGCAGGCAGAGTTGCAGGTCCCATGGAGCAGGGACCCTGGGATCATGACCTGAACCAAAGGCAGATGCTTAACCAACTGAGCCCCTAAGTGCCCTGTGTTCCCACTTCTGAATGTCTTTGTCTTCCTTTTACATATTATTTTTTTCCCTCCTTTTCATCTCACTTTCTTCCATTTTTTTTGTGTTCCCTGTTCAATTTTTTTCTCCCTCATTTCTCTGCCTTTTCTTGTATCTCTATGATACAAGAGAGGAGAGTTCACTGGGAAGTTCAGGGAGAACAGAGTTGAAGGCACGGGCCAGTTATATTAACCATTAACCAATATTAAATTCTTTTAGCTACGTCATGTGTGCAAATGAAATAAGGAATTTTATATATCAAAAAAAATGCTTCCTGAATCAAGAAAAAATTCATAATGCATGAGAAATAGAGTAAGGTAATCCAAAAAATACTAAATGCCTTATCAAACCAAAACTCTAATTATAAGAAGACCCCAAACCATTAATTTCCCTCTTGTTTTTTCTTAATTTTCCAATGCTATTCAAAAGGACATAGATATATATCTTTTTTTCCCCCTGCCCCTTGCATATTATCTGGCACATAGTAGATACATGAATAAATATTTGTTGAAGAAATAAATTCAATCAGACAAGAGAATATATATTTATACATTCTTAGTGGAGGCTGGAACATAAAAGGAAAGGGAGCTTCCCTTACATCATGCCCTAGAACAGCAGTCATTAAATAATTGACAGTTAATTATCTCTTTATTAGCAGTATAGGAAGCACAGACAAATGTTCTTAACACATAAGTTTAACAGATTGGGGGGAAGATAAAGAAGGAAGTAAGTTCCCCAAACTTTGCCCATTTTCCTATTTACTTCTTAACAGCTATAGCAGGGAACAGGCTGTGGTCCAGAGAAACATGAAACCACATTTCTCACTCCTGCCAAAGAGATGTGTGTGTGTGTGTGTGTGTGTGTGTGTGTGTGTGTGTGTGGTCAGAGACATACTCTCCTATTACTTAGAGAAATTGTGGTAATTATTGAAATGGATACCTAGAGCATCATAAAACCAGTATGCAATTTCTGTTTCACAAATTTAACCCCTTCCTTTCTTCTACCTTTTATGTTTCTTGACATGCTCCAACCCCACCCCAAAGTTTACCCTAATCTTTGCAGAATCAGAGTTAATGAACAAGCAGTCACTTTTCAATGTCTGTTACTCTCTTGTAGTGAGCTGAGCACTTAAAGAGATACATTAACTTTCAGGCCTCTTGAGTGCTATTCAGAGTAATGGTTTATAACAGTTAATAATGTATAACATAACTAGAGAATGCCTTAGGCAGGCTCATTGTGTAGTAAACATAATAAAACACTTGCTTTTTAGTATCAATTGGAAGTACATTATTTCCCCCACCATTAAGACATAGTAAATGAAGAAAAAGATCACATCATTTGCATATTTTATATAGCTCTAGTATATTTTGTCTCATTTATATTTTAATCACTCAAACCCTTTGTTGTTCACTTCTTTTTATGTATTATCATTTTTAAAAGGTACAAATATTTGTTTGTATCACTTTTATGTGCATCACCACTTTTATGATGGATACCACATTTAGCAACCCACTGCTATGGTAAACTGCTTTTCATTTTATTAAAAAACAAGAAAAGTGCTTCATTATCAGGGAAGGCAAGTTAGACCCAGCATGTCTGCTTGTCAGAGAATATCATTCTCCAGGGTCTACTTTAACACTGACCTTCTGTTATTTCCCTTCTTGCCAAGGGAGTCACTTCTCTGCCTCTCCTCTAAGCTCAGGACCACCCAAGCCACCCTTGGCTTATTTCCTGTCCTGGAGAAATAAATAAAATAATCAGGATTGAATCAGAATAATGCTTTAGTATTACTGATTAGTATTAAAATTACTAGCAGGCCATAGATTCCTGCTCCTACAGTCTCCTCTAATCCTTCAACTGCTTTCTGGTATTTTTTCTTTGCTCTGAACTCTGAGAACTAGATGTCACTATTGGCCCATTCCAAGGATTTAATCAAAGACTTTGATACTGGCCTAATCATTCTTGGCTCATTGTTATTAGGTTGGCATTCTGTCACTGATTTGTTCCTAGTAAAAAGTTTCCATTATCTACCTCAGTTAAGAAGCTTAAATCAGGGGTGCCTGGGTGGCTCAGTGGGTTAAGCCTCTGCCTTCAGCTCAGGTCATAATCTCAGGGTCCTGGGATCGAGACCCACATCGGGCTCTCTGCTTGGCGGGGAGCCTGCTCCCCCTGCCCCTGTCTCTCTGCCTGCCTTTCTGCCTGCTTGTGATCTCTCTCTCTGTCAAATAAATAAATAAATAAAATCTTAAAAAAAAAAAGAAGCTTAAATCAGAGAAAAACAGTAAAGGGAATAAAAAGAGCATCTATCCAATGTATACAGTAGTGACCAAAACCTTGTTTGTTTGGCTAACTTTGGAGCCACCAGACTAGACCAAATAATTCTAAAGGAAATAAAGGTCATTGAAGAAGTCTATTAAAAAAATTTAGGGTCCCATGATGTCAGAAATGTGATGACTATTTAATAAGAAATCTCAGAAGGAGCTTCCCAAAATTAAATAACCATAGTTAAAAGGTGGAACTTTCCAATGGACTTGCTCATCGGAAACCCCCAATTTTTGCCCTGGTGCAACTACACTTTTGATTCACACTCGATTGTTGACCCTGGCTCCCTGTCTATCTGTCAGTGCCACTAAGCACAGCTTATCTGATCAAACTTTCCTCTCGCAAGCCTGCAGGGAGACAGCTTCTCTCACTCTTCAACAGAAGGGAAAATAATGTGTTACTCCAGTGGACTTCGAGTACCCTATCAGAACAAGTGCTTCAGGTTTTAGTTTTGTTTTGTTTTGTTTTGTTTTGTTTTGTTTTGTTTTTTACACAAGAACTGCAACTCAGGGTTATCATTACATGCTAATTTGAGTATTAAAATTATTGCACACTGGCTTATATTCAGTTTATATGCCAAATATAATAAAGAAAGAAAACATTATGTCAAAAGGGCAAGACTGAGTCAGCTTTCAGCATTTCTCAGGGTACTGCACAAAATGGCTGGAAATGAAGCATAATTTCCCATTTTATTTTACCCAGAGGCTACCGCAAACATTTCTTCTACAAATTGTTATAGGCCAGAGTTAAAGCTGCATGATTTTAGGTAGCTACAGGTAAACATCTATTAATTGCCCTATTTTGCTGACTTGAATATCATGATTTGTGTAATGCCAACACATTAATGAGTTAGAAATTTTAGTTGCTATAATCTTCATTTGTTATTGTATTATAGGAAAATTGGCATCCCAAAAGCTGTGAATAAGGAAAAAGTGAATACCACCTCTTATATACTTTCATCTGATTTGGTTTAACATTATCAAAGTTTTCTGGATCTTGCAGACCGATGAACTCACCCATATCACTTATGGCTTTAATAAGTAGAAAAATATATTAAACAAAACTAAATTTAAATGAACTGCCCACTAAATGTTCATACAGTACAAAGTACTATGTATGAAGGGATAGTCTGGATTTATGTACTAATGAATAAAACACTGAGAGATTACATAAATAAAATTTCTTTAACTCTGTTCACTGTAACAAGAACTTCTAAAGAGAGGCAAGAACAAAGACTTACCACATCCTGACTATAATCACTGTCACGTTGAGATTCTAAAATTGTATGAAATGGCAGTCACCTTCGAAAACAGTATGGAGGGTCCTCAAAAAGTTAGAAATAGAACTACCCTTCAATCTAGTAATTGCACTACTGTATATACGCCCCCAAAATACAAAAACACTAATCCGAAGGGATACATACAACTCTATGTGTATTGGAACATTATTTACAACAGCCAAATTATGGAAGCAGCCCATGTTCACTGATAGATGAATGGATAAAGAAGATGTGAGATATATACAGATCTATATATATCTGTACAAAATATATAATGGACAATTATTCAGCCATAAAAAGGAATGAAATCTTGCCATTTGCAACAACACGGATGGAGCTAGAGGGTATAATGCTAAGCAAAATAAGTCAGACAAAGACAAATATCATATGATTTCACTCATATGTGGAATTTAAGAAATGAAACAGATGAGCAAAGAAAAAAATAGAAAGGGACAAACCAAGACACAGACTCTTAGCTATAAACTGATGGTCACCAGAAGGGTAGTTGGTGGGGTGATAAGTGAAATAGGTGAAGGGGATTAAGAGTACACTTATCACGGTGAGCACTGAGTAATGTATAGAATTGTTGAATCACTGTATTGTACACCTGAAACTAATATAACACTGTATGTTATCTATACTGGAATAAAAAAACTTAAATAAAACAAAAGATATCTGTCAAGCAAAAGTAAAATACATAGCCTAAACTTCTTAAATTTCTACCACATCTGCAGGGAAGATCCTAGAAGCCATTTCATGAAACCCAGAATGAAGTTCTTTTTTTTTTTTTAATTTTATTCATTTATTTGACAGACAGAGATCAAAAGTAGGCAGAGAGGCAGGTAGAGAGAGAGGAGGAAGAAGGCTCCCTGCTGAGCAGAGAGCCCAATGTCGGGCTCGATCCCAGGACCCTGAGATCATGAACTGAGCCGAAAGCAGAGGCTTTAACCCACTGAGTCACCCAGGCGTCCCCCAAGAATGAAATTTTAACAACAAAATGAGTCTGACCCTTGATCATTCTCTCTGGAGGTAGAGAAAAGGAACTCAGATAAACATGAACTAAGAGTGCTTTTCTTTAGAGCAGAAGAAATACTAAATTATCACCCAAACAATAAATAAAATTGTGTGAAACTGTTATGGTTTTAACAGTTTCTGTTTAGTTATTAGTGCATTCATTCAATAGCTATGTCAGAAGTTCCTAAGTTGCCCAAAAAACTGAAGGGTGCAAAGGTAAGTCAGATGGGAAATTTCCATTCAAGCATTAGAAGTGAAATCAAGGAGACATGTACACAAGGAACCATGATTTGAGGTAGGAAGTGGTAACTGCCTTAAGAGAAGTAAAAATGAAGTGCTGTGGGACCTCAGAGCAAGAAGACGGAACTTCCAACTTGTCAGAGAGAAGATTTTACAGGAATGTAAAATTTTAAAGCCACTGGCAGAGAAGCACATGTGGCTCAGAAATGGGCCACAGTATACTGTAGAATGTAATGGATCACTGAGGAGGCATTTCAGTTCATATGAAAAGAATCGTCTAATTTAGTAAATGGGTATTACAACTGACTATCCATTAGAAGAAAATATACTGGATCCCAGTCACTCCCAAGTCCTGTTGATTGAAGGTGCAATTATAAGAAAATAAAAATCTTAGAAGACATTTAGGAGATTATATATACAACCTAGATATTTGAGTGTTTGCTAAAAACAAGACAAAAATCCTAGAAGCTAGGAAACAAAAAATGAATATATTTGCTACATAGGCATTTAAAATTTGTATATGGAAAACCATATCTTAAGAAGTTAATAAATAACAGATAAGGAGCCATTTGCGACGACGTGGATGGAACTAGAAGGTATCATGCTTAGTGAAATAAGTCAATTGGAGAAAAACAACTATCATATGATCTCCCTGATATGAGGAAGTGGAGATGCAACATGGGGGGTTAGGAGGGTAGGAGAAGAATAAATGAAACAAGATGGGATTGGGAGGGAGACAAACCATAAGTGACTTTTTTTTTTTCTTTTCTTAACTTTTTTTTTTTTTTAATTTCTTTTCAGTGTAACAGTATTCATTGTGGGTTGAGGGTTGCTGGCGGGAGAGGGGGGGTCGGGAGAGGGGGGGTGGAGTTATGGACATTGGGGAGGGTATGTGCTATGGTGAGTGCTGTGAAGTGTGTAAACCTGGCGATTCACAGACCTGTACCCCTGGGGATATAAATACATTATATGTTTATAAAAAAATAAAAAATTAAAAAAATAACAGATAAGGAAACAAATACTTGTAATGCAGATAATAAAAAAGTGTTACTATATTTAATAGATTAAAAGCTTTTAAAACTGATAACAAAAAGCTGACATCTCAGTTGAAAAACAGGCCAAAGAATAAGAACAGGCAATTTACAGAGAAAATCAAAATGACCAATAGATAATGGAAGTATGATGAACCACTCAGAGAGTGAGAGAAATACAGATGAAAGTAATCTTGAGATACAAAAATTTTCTTAAGTGGATGGCATATGGTCAAAGTGTGATAACGTCTAACATCCTTCCCATGTAATAGAGTACTCTCACACATTGCTTAAAGAAATGCTGTCTCACGGAATTTTTGGAATGCAATGTGAAAGCATGTGTTCGAATTCAAACACCTATACCAGTGATCTCACTCCCAAGAAGTAAAACCACTACTATATTCAAGAATGTTCATTGATGCACTGTGTTGGTAGCAAAACTAGAAAAGAAAAAGTGAATGCCTATAGTAAGAAAATGTTTAAATAAGTTGTGGTTTATCTTTGTTGAGAAATGTTATGAAGTTATTTTTTTTTAAACGAGTCAAATCTCTGTCAGGTGATGTGGATGGAGTTGTGTAATGAACTGTTAAATAAGAAAAACCAAGATACAGAGAAGTATAGACAGAATATTGCTATTTTGTAAGTCAAACAAAGAGATGAAACTCATGTGGGTGTGTGTGCATGTGCACGTGCATGTGTGTGTAATTACATGAATTGAAAGAATATGGAAGAATGCAAAGTAGCAAGCCAACACCAAGATCCTGGGGGTGTGTAAAAGTAGCTGGTGGAAACGGGGAGGAAAATGTGAAAAGTAAAAGAAAAATAACAATATGTATAGGCTGAACGTCTTACATGTATCTAAGTGCAAAACTAAGAACTCATCAATAAGGGCATTAAAGCTAGGAAACCACCCCACATCAGTGGCACTCCTAGTGTGACAGTCATGGGAGAGGACCTACAGTTGTATCCGAAGTAATCCCTCAAATTGCTGACCACTTTCCAAGGAAAGAGAAATTGAGGGCTAATATCAGAACCTTCATTTAGTTAGCTATGTATAACTGGGTATAACTGTTTAGTTATGTTTTATTTTCAAGTAAAAATTGAGCTGAACTAGAAGAATCATTACAAATATAAATGGAAAAAGGGCTTTATGATGATGTAAGTTTTCTTTCACTTGAAGTATAAGGATATGTTACAGAGAACAGAAGGAGACATTTCTGGAAAGATTCATTTAGAGCTCAATTATGGGAAAGCCTGGCTGGCTGCACGTCTTGGACTTCTCTCGCAGGCTGAAGTGCTGTGAGATGACACTGTAGCAGGAAAGTTACAAGATCAGACGGATGGGGGCTAGGGGGCAGAATCACAAAAGCATAATTTTAATTTCAAATAACATTTTATTTTTATTGACATAGGTTAGAAACTTTCAGCAGAAGATTTTTTTTTTAAATTTCAAAGTACATAAAATTAGAGAAACTAATGTAATAAATTCCCATATATCCATTGTTTTAGTCTGCTTGGGCTGCTGTAACAAAATAGCATAGACTGAATGTCTCCAAGAAATTTATTTCTCATAGTTCTGCAGGCTAGGAAATCTAAGATCAATTGGCCAACTGATTCAGTTTCTGGTGAAGACTCTTTTCCTGGCTTGCAGAGTTGTCTTCTTGCTTTGCCCTCATATGGCCCTTTCTTGGTGCATGCATGCATGTGAAGGACAGAGATCTTTCTCTTCCTCTTCTTATAAAGCAACCAATCCTAAAGCCACCTTCACAATCTCATTTAATCTTTATCACCTCCTAAAATCCCTATCTCCAAATATAGTCTTATTGGGAGTTAGGGGTTCAACATGTGAATTTGAAAGACATACAATTCAGTCCATAGCACCCATCATTCAAGTTTGATAAGTATCAAAATTTTGCCACTCTTTAATCATATATCCTATTTCTTCTTTAGTTATATGAGGACATGGAGAAGCAACATGGGGGGGTAGGGGGATAGAAGAAGAATAAATGAAACAAGATGGGATTGGGAGGGAGACAAACCATAAATGACTCTTAATCTCACAAAACAAACTGGGGGTTGCTGGGGGGAGGTGGGATTGGGAGAGGGGGAGCGGGCTATGGACATTGGGGAGGGGAGGCGAACCATAAGAGACTATGGACTCTGAAAAACAACCTGAGGGTTTTGAAGGGTCAGGGGTGGGAGGTTGGGGGAACAGGTGGTGGGTGATGGGGAGGGCACGTTTTGCATGGAGCACTGGGTGTTGTGCAAAAAGAATGAATACTGTTACGCTGAAAAAAAAAAATAAATAAAAAGGGAAAAAAAAAGAAAAAAAAATATAAAGTATTTTAAAGGAAATCTCAGGCATCATATTATTTCATACCTATAAGCCTCAGTACGTAATTTCAAAATATATAGAGTTTTATTTACATAAGCACTTGGCCATTCCACACCTAATAAAACTGACAAAAATTTCTCAGTATAATCTAACAGTCAGACCATTTTCAAATTACACTAATCATTTATTTGTTGCTTTGTCTAAACTAGAATATAAACTATGCCTGTACATTGCCATTTGTTATATATCTTAAATTTCTTTTAATATAACTGTCTTCCCGCATCTTTTTTCCTATCATTA
This sequence comes from Meles meles, assembly GCF_922984935.1. Classification (NCBI taxonomy): domain Eukaryota; kingdom Metazoa; phylum Chordata; class Mammalia; order Carnivora; family Mustelidae; genus Meles; species Meles meles. The sequence continues at coordinate 64,850,418 of NC_060069.1, forward strand.
GCTCAGTTGAGAAACTGAATTATATTTCTTTCAGTAGAATGTCCTATATTCTACATGCATGCATTTTATTATAATGTCATTTAATTGGTCCCACAATCACCTGTATTTCTTCCAAATCATCAGTTAAGACTAAAGACTTCATTAGATTCAGGTACAACTTTTTATTTTTTGCAGGAATATTTCATGAGTGATTCTATATAGTTCATTTCCCAGCATATCAGGATGAATGTGTTACATAATGTCGGTTTGCCCCACTTTTAATGAGACTAAGATTGAAAAGTAGGTCAAGATGGTGACATCTGGTTCCCCATTAATCTTTCATCCAATGGTTTTAACTACTGATGATTCTACTTTAATCAGTGACTTCATTTGGTATTGCAAAAATGTTGATTTTTCCTAGTTATATCATCTTCTATACTTATTTACAGAATTCTTTTGTGACAAAGAACTTTTTCTCATCAACTCTTAAATGTTTAAGAAGGCTTGGTACTATCTTGGGCTAAGACTTGGACAACATCTTTGAATATTTTCCTGCACTATTTGTATTTGTGACAGAACTATCATTTATTTTCCTACAGATTTATTCATTTATTCATCAAATATTTGCTGCATGCCTAATACATATTAAGCCCAGATATATCAGCGGGTGGAGAGGGAAAAAATTCTTACACTAACAAAATTATTGATGGGACACAGATAATAAATGATATAAATAAGTAAATTTCAGAGTATTATAGATGGTGATACATTCTCTGGAGAAAAAATATGGCAGAGAAATGATAAGGTGTATTTGAAGAGAGCGGCATTGTAATTTCATATAGCATAATTAGAAAAAGACTTATGACATGATTATATTTTAGTGAAAACATGAGAAAGTTAGTTGATCAATGGAGGAGGAGCATTCTTTTTAGAAATAACATCAAGGTTCACAAAGATCCTAACACTAGCGTATGCTTGCTTGGTTTGAGGACAAGCAAGGGGGCTAGTATGGCTGGAGTGTAGTGAGAGTAAGCAGGGGATGCAGAGAAGTAACAGAAGTTAAACTGTGGAGGACCTTATAGACCACTGTGTGGTTTTGGCTTTTATTCTGGAGGGGAACAAGGGCCATGGAGGGGTTTTAAGGAGAAGAATAATATGATATAACTCATGGCTGAATATAATTACTGCAGCTTTTGAATTAAGAATAGGTATAGAGGAGCAAGGATAGGAAGGAAAGTAAAATCCAGGTGCGAGATGATGATGTTTGGTTCAGGGTACACATGGTAAGAAGAGATTAAGTTTCAGATACATGTTGAAGGTATAGCCAACACAATTTACTGGCAGATAAGATATGGGATGTGAGAGGAAAATCAGTCAACGGTGACTGCCAGTTTTTTACCTGAGCCACTGGAAATTTGGAGTTGCTCTTAACTAAGATGAAGAAGACCAAGAGGCAAGTGTAGAAGGAAGAATCGTTTGGGCATGTTAAGTTTGGGTTGAATATTTAGATATTCACCTGAAGATGGAGAATAGGCAAAAAAATATTCAAATCTGAATTGAGGGAGAGACCTAGAGCAGAATTTATATTTGAGCATTATTAATTCATAGGCAATACTTAAGGTCAAGAGTCTAGATGAAATTAATAAGGGAGTAAGTATAACTTTAAAGAGAAGTTTAAGGATTGAGCCCTGTAGTATGCATAGAAGCTGATGGAAATGATCTAAAAGAGGTTAGTGGATGGTGCTATAAAGGGGGTTGGGTGAGATTTTCTGGAACAATTCCCGAGAGCTGTCAAAGGCTATGGTGTCCTGTAAACAAGTCCAGGGTTTGGCATTTTCTTAGAATATAAGGGCAGAGATGGGGATCAGTAGTAAGTAGAGGGAGGAGAATGGACAATCTCTTCTCATTGCTTCTGTTCTGTGACATAGGAAGCAAGGTGATCAGCTTAAAGGGAAGGCAAGAGAGGAACTACTGAAGATCTGAAGGGAGGAAAAATCAACCAAAGAAGGAGGGAAGAGAGTGAACAGAGAAACTGTAATATACTTACGGGCAGCCTGGCAGCCCCTTGAAGTTGGCAGTATATTTAAAGTGGCACACCACTCAATAGGGGCGCCTGGGTGGCTCAGTGGGTTAAAGTGGCACACCATTCAACATGGTTGGGACTGTTCCTGTCATGTTTAGCAGAATATGTAATCTGTCTAAGCAGGTAGAAGAAGATATTAATGGGATGAAAAACCAGAGTTGATTGAATCAAAAACTGTATTGCTGGGTAGGATTGAAGAATATGTAATGTTTGGAGCATCTAGGGGAAAAAAGTAGCTAGTTGTTGGAGAATGCAATGCCTGAAGGCAAGATCATCAAGACATTGCAAGATTTAGGGTGTGCCTGTAGGAGTAAGTGACTGATAATAGGGTGGAGGGCAAAAAGAAATGAGAAACGTTCAGGAGGTCAACAGTTTACATATTAAAAATTAGGTATGTTTTCCATTTAAGAGAAGTTAAGTCAAGAATACAAATCCATATTTCTAAGACACCAGGGAACATTTATTATTTTCTTCTCAGAAGTCTGGCAGGAAGGGTATTTTGTGTTATCATAATCCTGGGTACAGCTTACATTTACGAACAAAATTTTGAGAATCAGAAAAATACAAATAGAATGTACACAGTCCCTAAGGCCTTTATCAGTGTGGTAAAGATTGTGATTCTGCCACTTCTCCCAGAATGCTTCTCTCCAGCTGTGCCAAACCATTCGCATTAACAGAGTTTTAACAGCATAGGCCTTCGAGTGAAAATAAGATTCTGAGCGAAGCTCCATGATTTACCAGATGTATCAATTTGGTAAGTACTTAACCCTTTAATCCTTAGGCTCTTATCTACAACATTGGGAGAGTAAACTTAACTTGGAGGATAGTTGCGGGACTCACATTAGATACCATAGTTAAAGCTCTTAGCATAGTTCCTAGAATAGTGCTTAGTAGCTATTATTATAGTTTATTCCCAAATCCCCTTAACTGTTCACACTTCCATTTGCTCCTGCTGTTCTTTTAAGGATATGGTCTTCCTTGTCTATATACAACAGAACTGCTGATTTGCTTATCTACACTGTTGACCACTTGGCTGAAGACTCTTATCTGCATCTGATCTTTGCACACCAGACCCTTACTCAAAGAGATAATTTAGTTTAGGCCTGTTTGAATGAATCAAATGAATGGATGCGACACGCCTGCATTTAGGGAGATGTGATCGCTATGCTTACATGCTTTTACAAAAACATACAGCAAATAAAGATGGATTGAGGTAAAGCCACCTTGTTCAGGACTAAAAAATTAATCAACAAATGTTGGATTCAACTGACAAGTTATGACCACTGTCTTTATTTTTATGTATATGAGAAAATCAATAAACGTGTTATATGGTTATATGATCCTCCTTGACAAGAAACAAGTGAAAATGAAGAGTATTTAGTCCATTTGAAATGGAATCATGTCACTTATTTCCTTTTCAAAAAAAAAAACAAAAAACAAATGATCTTTCCTTGCACTAACCATTATTATAACCTAGTACAGTCCTTTCACAGGTATGCCTCTATTCTGGTCATCACGGAATCATATTTTGAAATTCAAAACTACAATTTCATAGTGTGTAACGAGAATTCAGTTTCAAGGCACATATCTGTCACATGTTCAAACACCTGGCCTTTCAGTTGTTTTTTTGCTAACATGTTCTTCTGGAACTAATATGCTCACTGTGATTTTTGTCCCAACTGCCATAATTGAAGCGCTTCTAAAGCACTATTCTTTCTCCAGGCAGCTGAGTTGTACTGAAATGTTCTAAGGATCCCAGGGTCAAGTACATTACAAAGAACTTTTTTGGCTTTGAATTTTCGTCCACGTATCATAACTCTGTTGGAGTTTAGACCTCAATGTAAACTGCAGGAAGACCAGTATTTACATAAAAGGATTATGCACCATCTAAAGAATTAACTACAGGGAAGTTGATTTATCTTCCCTTCTATCAAAAGAAACCTCTACTAACTGCTATTTCTGCAGTGTACAACAATAATTAGTGTGCATAATGATTCCTTTGAGGCACGGAAGTGCATTCTGAATTCTCAATAGATATAAAATTATTTTGGTACAGATCTACTACTTGTACTGTATTTTGTTCTAGTTCTTAGAAAATCAGCAAATCCCATTCAATCTGTAAGCTAATATTTTGTTAAGTTTTGTTTAGTACAAAAGATAACACTCTGACTATGCCAAGGAAATTAGTTTTCCATCTTAGTTCAATAACCTTCAATTGGCAGAGGCAATGCCATCCAGTGAAACACCCTCGCCAGAAATCTTATTACCTGAGTTTAAGACAAATCTAGGAAGCATGAGGGTATTGTCTAAGGCATGAGAAAAGTGATGGTGTGGTGATAAAACAGCATTAAGTATGGAGCAAAATAAAGTCACAAGAACTGGATAACACGAAATAGAATACAGCAGGAAGTCCAAAGTAACAAGCAAGGCTCCAAGAGGTAGAAGGAGACAACAGGTGTGCTTATGTGAAGAAGAGCAATGGATAAGGAAGATTACTTTGGTACAAGCCAAACCTGGGCAAGGTAGGTTCCACATTCTGGAAGCCTCTGAGGGGGTGACAGAATCAATTCAGTTTAGTCTCCAGAGTTCCAGCTGGACAAACTTCTGACCGGAGTAGAGGAAGACACAGGGCAGGAGACTGGGGACAAACTTCCTCAGGTTTCCTTAGTTTGGACACTTACTTCAACTGAGCATGAATAGACAAAGGGTATACAAACATTTGGCAAGAACATCGGCACTGTCCAGACATCTTACTACAGCTTTTGAAGTTTTTAGTATAATATGATTAACCTTTCACCAGCAGAGTTTTTCCCAGAAAATCGGATCCTGGAGGAACACTTCATACTGTTTTTAGTTAATATGTAGTGGTCATCATGCACAGCGACAGTCAGATTTAATGGGTTATAATAATCTTTTGTTGGAAGAGAAATGTTTTGAAGATACATGTTACTATCAATTGATTTTTGGAGAAGAAACCTAAGTCAAGGGAATGTTGTATTGCATGTGGAATGGAGATCACTGACATTGTTTCAAACTAGAAAGCTGAGCTTTTATTTTGGAATTTAGGGGAGAGGGGGATGTGTCTTTCTAGTTAATTAAATTATGTTATTTTTCTACATGAATTAAAATTTGCAGCAGTATGTCAAATTCTCAAGTCATGTAACCCAACATGAAATATATAAAGTTACATTGAGAAGGGATCCTTAGCGATCTTTCAGCCAGGACCATCTTTTTTTCCAGATGAGGCAACTAGACCTAGAAAGATAACTAATCCACCCAAGGACAACAAGGCTCCTAATATCTGTTCAATAATCTTTTGATTAAATTATTTGATCATAAAGAAAAATGACTTTGTAAATCTAGCAGGCTGTAAATCATATTATTTTGCACTGTGAATTTATGCCAAGTTTGCTTTTTAAATTCTCACAAAAAGATGCTTAGATTAAAAGAGAGAGAGAGCAAACGAGAGAAACATTTTTCAAAGGCAAGCTGTACGTTTAATTCAATTATAGGGTTCTCCACCTTATATTTTTACCTTCACTTTTTTATCTTTGATTAATTAGAACAAATTAGGCATAAAATAAAATTCAGTCTACCTAATGTTTTTCTTTCTCTATTATAGCATTTTTGGTTTTCTCAAGAAAGAAATCAAACAGAAGGACTGTAGATGAATAAAAGAAAAAGGAAAAAAAGGAAAGAAAGTTAATGTCAAAGAGGGTGACCAGGAAAGATGACCACAGATCCAATTAGATGACAAAACAGGGACTGCAGCCAGAAGGAATTAATCCATGTACCAGAACCTGTAACTGAATGATGCCCAGATATTCTATTCACTTATATCTGATGACATCAACCACAGAGAAGATGCTACATAGATGCAAACAAAGCATAAGCATGCATTTAAGCAAATCTGTTTTTGTCATTCATAATCATGCCTAATGCACATCATGACTTCATATGTTTGCAACCACAGGGCCACAAATAACCCGGATTCGAAATACCTAGAGGCAGCAGGAAGGAGTAGCCACCTTATTATCTCAATTAGCCTTTTTGCACCTCAATCTGAACTTCTGCAAATAAATAAGTGATCTTACTCTAACAATAGACTTGATCTACAAATGTAGTTTTCAGAGGTAACTTAGACACCAAACTCCCACTCTTCCAACTGTCTTACTGCCAAAATCCTCTCCTTTATAGAAACTTTGGAATTTCTCCTGACCCTTTCTTTATGAGAACTGTAGAAGTAGGTTAAATCACATGCATGAACAGTAACATTAGGAATGAGGAGCTAGAACTTTGGGCTAATTTGTGCTAGACTTGAATTTGGAGTGTATGTGAGAATTCAGGTCTAATAAACCGTTAGCAATGTATTTATCATAGTAAGATGTAAGCTGTATTACATTGTGAAAAGATCCTTCTCCTTGCTATTGCTGTAAGAATGTTACTTTCTTCCTTGCCTTTAAACAGAAGACAGTTGGACATAATTTCATATATTTTAAGTACTGAGTATGGATCAGACACCATACTGGGCACTACCACACCATATGTGTGCATGCGTACATATGCACAAATCATTTCATCTCCTCCAACATTCCAGGCGATCAATCATCCTTATTTCATAGAAGGGATAAAATGCTCCTTTAGGTCAAACTTTTTGGAGTGAGAATCTGGGGATTAGACACAGGTCTGAGTCCGAAGTTTATCATTTTCCAGGGGCTATGCCATTCCTTCAAATAATGATGTAAGGGCTATGAGCTATAGCATTGTATGAAAAATACTGAAGCATGTATATAAGGTAAAATTTTGACACTTTTCTAATGCAGTCTCTACTTTGCATGAATCTATATTTATTTTTATATTTATTTATGTATTTATTTATCTCTCTAGTTATTTACTTATTTATACTCCATCTTGACCATAAAGGCTTTTTAGATAGTTCAGTTTAAATCGCCACATTTTTCTTTGTGTATGTGCAAAAAGTACATGCTTCAGCTAATTCTCCACTGCTAAACACTCACAAGTAATAACCTAGAAATATGTAACACATATATACCTAAGTAAAATTCATTTTAAGAGTAATACTTTTTTCAACATTTTGAGGAACCTCCATGCTGTTTTCCAGAGTGACCCAGCAATTGCACTACTGGGTATTTACCCTAAAGATACAAACATAGTGATCCGAAGGGGCACGTGTACCCGAATGTTTATAGCAGCAATGTCTACAATAGCCAGACTATGGAAAGAACCTAGATGTCCATCAACAGATGAATGGATCAAGAAGATGTGGTATATATACACAATGGAATACTATGCAGCCATCAAAAGAAATGAAATCTTGCCATTTGCGACGACGTGGATGGAACTAGAGCGTATCATGCTTAGTGAAATAAGTCAATCGGAGAAAGACAACTATCATATGATCTCCCTGATATGAGGACATGGAGAAGCAACATGGGGGGGTAGGGGGATAGGAGAAGAATAAATGAAACAAGATGGGATTGGGAGGGAGACAAACCATAAATGACTCTTAATCTCACAAAACAAACTGGGGGTTGCTGGGGGGAGGTGGGATTGGGAGAGGGGGAGCGGGCTATGGACATTGGGGAGGGGAGGCGAACCATAAGAGACTATGGACTCTGAAAAACAACCTGAGGGTTTTGAAGGGTCAGGGGTGGGAGGTTGGGGGAACAGGTGGTGGGTGATGGGGAGGGCACGTTTTGCATGGAGCACTGGGTATTGTGCAAAAAGAATGAATACTGTTACGCTGAAAAAATAAATAAATAAAAAGGGGAAAAAAAAAAAAAAGAGTAATACTTTTAACACATAATTATTTAATTAAGAGATGAGCATTAAATGCTAATAAAAGTTATTTCAAATTAAATATTGGATATAAACTGAATTTATTAGCTAGGTGTTTTCACCTGTAACTTTTAAAGTATTTCCAAAGACAGCAACTGATACCGAAATATGAATTCTAAGGGGGACAGTGTGTGTATGTGGGGGTGTATGTGTATAATATACATATATATAATATTTATATAATATATTATATATAATATTTATCTTTTACATATATATCATTTATATGATTATATATAATAGAATATTTATCATTTATATAATTATATATCATTTATATAATAATTATATATTACATATATTATAATTATAATATACAATATATGGTTATAATTATTATAGTATATGATTATAATCATATAAATTATATATATTATATATCATATATAATATTTAGATACATTATATTTTTAAATATATACATAAAATGTGACCTAAATACTAAAAAGAATTATACCAAATTAAAATGCATATGCACATTAAATATTTCTAAGCTATGTCTAAAGACTTTATTACTACATTACATACATAGGGATTATTTATCTTCTACTAATGAAGACAAGACAGATACTGATGTTAAGGAGGGGCAATCTGAGCAACAGTAGGATCTGAATGCACAATGTGTCTTAAAAGTTTATACACTAAGTTTCTGAAACTATTTTTTATCTGGCTATATATTTAATGGACTATATATTTATATATAGCTTATCTCTCTCTCTCTCTATAGCCATATAAATGGCTATATATTTAATGACTTAGACTTATTATACCCAGAGAATAAGATTTGGTATCTGAAAATCCGGATTTGAGTTTCTACTATAATGTCTATTAACTTCTGCCAGCATAACATTCTGATATTTATTTTCACATACTTCAGAGAATTATTGTGAAGATTCAATGAGAAAACATATATAAAAGCACTCAATAAACTTTCAAAGGTAATTCAAATATCAGACAATAGTGTTATTAGTAAATAATGGTAGTTTATCTAGCTCTGATAGATTCATACAGAAAAAGTCTTTAACACACCTACACTGAATTTGGAGCTACCATCAGAATTACTTCTCAGAGCTTATGTCAATATCCCAGTGCTGTGTTGTAACTGTTTTAAACATCTTTTCCAGAGTTATCATGGCCACATTTACAGACAGGTAGATGTCCTCATAACTAAACACTCTAGATGGAAAGTAAAAATCATAAAGCCATGGTCAAGTAATTTTCAATACTTAATGGTTGATCTTATGGGAAAAGATATATATATATATAATATATATAATATATATAATATATGTGTATATTATATATATAATATATATATTTTACTTTACATCTAGGTGTTGTGATAATATGTAGACACATCCTGTTGCCACGAAGCTAATTCCTCACATCCATCCTTTCCTTATTTTCCTTTTCTCATTTAGATATGGGGAGGAAAACAGTCAATGTTTATAAAGAAATGAAAAATTCAACCAGTTTATTTCACACACGTTGAAGAATAATTCCGAGGGAAACCCCTCCTACCATTGCCTTTTCTTTCCAGAAGCTGTCACCAAGAGTCAAAGATTATTCTACACATAATAGATGGAAACCATTTCCTTCATTATTACTTCCACTTTCCCCATGTGACCAGATATAATGTTCTGCCTGTGAAAACAGGAAAGCCAGCAGCAAAAGTAAGTCTCAGAAATGAACTTTTTTCTCTCTTCTGCACTTGAAATTTCCTATTACTTGTGACCTTCAGGACGGAATGTTTTGTGATTCTTACAATAAACATAAAACAATGTCTACATCAGTAATGTACCAACAAATAATGTGCTTTGGGGTTCTTAAATATGTTTTTAAGAGAAAAAAGATTTTGTTTTAGAGACTTATTATACCCCAATGTTTGCACATATCATTAGAACATGCCCTAAATGAGTAAGACTGTGAACTGCCTTGCAACAAAGGCTATATTATTTGTTTTTGGATACTCAGCCTTATTCAGTAGGTAACAAGTAAATCTGTCAATGAATGATTGAGTCCATGAAGAAGCATCTCTTAAAGGATTTAGAAGGGGTTATGGAAAGCATATGTTTGAAATTAGAATGGGACTCTCCCTTGCCAATCAAATAGAGCACTGACAAATCTTCCTAAGAGATTCTTTCATCTATTCAGACATTTGCCAAATAATTGTTGAAGGCCTACTATGTGCCACATTCCACTCTACGTGCTAGGGATGACATACCGCATAAAAAGATATGAACTGTGTTTCATAGGGATTATTTATCTTCTACTAATGAAGACAGATCTTGAGTATTACATAAATAACTATTATTACATCTGTGACTATAAAGGACACACTGAAATGTTTCATAAGAGCATATATAACAAATCAGATTTAATATAGAGTAGACAGAAACAGTTTCCCTGAGGGGCACTTAGACTCAGACTTGAAAACAAGTCAGAAGGAGCTAGTGTAGAGGCTATAGCATGTGGAAGTCCTAAGAGGAGCAGAGAGAGGGAAGAAGTTTTCATGGCTAGAGCCCAGTGAGTGGAGAGAACTGTATTAAAATATGAGTCAGAATTGATAGGAAGGGAAGGGCTAGCTGTAGAAGAGCAGGTAGATACTAGATTAAGGATTTTAAACTTCATCTTGAGAATAATGAGAAACAAATTGAAGGATTTTTTTAGAGTCCCCTTAACTTGAAATCAACTTTTAAATGGATGAGTATAAGCCTTCCACTCTTCTGCTGGCTAGGAATCAGGAAAACAGGATGTCTGTCCTCAGGGAGCAAACCTTATAATTATTTGCACAACCCACTGTCTAAGACAATGCTTTGCTTAGAGAAGCCATTCAGTGGATACTAGTTAGTTTTTATTAAGCCCAGTACCCTGGTTGCAAATCAGTTGTATAGCCTTGGGTAAGTGATTACAGTATTCTGAGTCTCAGTTTATTTATCTATGAAGTGAACATGTCTGATTTATAAGTGCTCTGAAATCTCTTTTAATCTAATAGTTCAGTATTGAAATAAGCTGTTGGTAGAAGTAAATAAAGAAACAGAAATCCGGCTCTTTTATTTTTTCCCCCTGGAGTAGCTGTGTCCTGGTAATAGGTAACTAAGCCACACCATAACTTCATCACATTGCATCCAAACATCTAACCTGATGCTTGGAGAGCCCCATAAATGCCTGCCAAGTGATCTTGGGCAAGCCACATGATGTCATTTATAAACAAGAGGTATGGACTTAATGATCTTTAAAATTCCTTTTTAGTTCTTAAATAGTGCAAATTATTTTCCTCTCTATTTTTATTCTGATGCAACTCAGGAAGTTCCACGTTTGCTTGAATTTATGCCTGTTTAAAATAAATAAATATACAAATAAACTCTTTCCTGTGAAAAAAAATAACGTTAAGTGTACTTATATAGAAAATAAGATCATTAATTTATTTAATTAAATTAGCCAATTACTAAATGTTAATCCAATTAAACATAAACTAGGTAGGATCTCCCAGGATTTACTACCTAAAGAAATGGTATTTGGCCACATTATTTGGATGAGCACAGAAGATAAGGAAGGAAAAAAATGTTCTTTCAGTGCACAGAAAAAGCTATTGTCTGTTTCTCATTTCTCTTTTCTCTTCATTCAAACTGTAATAAGGTCATTAGTCAAAGGCAAGGCAACTCTAAGCACAGAAAACACGATAAGTGCTAAATTATCAAGTCACTAAGTCCCATAGACATTTCACGGTAGATGAAGAGAACTGTCATTGTGTCTGCTCATACGCAGGGCTCATCTGCCCTGGTCAGGAATGGACCATTAAGAATGCACACCACCGATCCAACTGTACCTCCCAGTTTCAATTTAGTTTTACAAGTGGCCTGTTAACAGTACTGGGAACATCTGGAGTTGGTAATGTGGGCAAAAAGTGATTGATATGACTCTGCTGAAGGACAGAAAGATTTTTAGTTGGTTGGATGGTGAATGCAATAGCAGATGGAGATCTATCAGTCTCATCCCACCAGAGCAATGAAGACAAAAGATTAATAACAGGCTCTTCAGTGCCACGACTGATCAGTGGTCTCCAGAAGTGACCAAAGGCAGGGACATACATAGGGAAAAGTAGAAAGAAAGACAAGGATGTGAGGTGCATGCACAGCAAAATTCAATGACTTACAAAATTTGGGGTGGATTTGCAATTAAAAGAGTTTCCTATTTTATAATGGTGGTGGTAGTGATGATGATGATGATGACAATGATGACAGCTCTTCACTCCCCACTTTGCCTAGTTAACTCCTACCTGTATTTTAGATCTTAACTCAATTGTCACCTTCCCACAGAAGTCTTCCCAGCCTTTCTTGACAGGCTCAAATTCTTCTGAAATACATGCTCACCTCTCCCTCCCTTCTGCAGAACCTGCTCCAGGGATAGAGTATGCACGACTATTCTTTGTTGTAGCTTCTCTCCACCAGCTACATACTCCCTGTGAGCAGACAGTCTATCTGCTTTGGCTTATCATTGTTCCGTAAACCTGTGCATAGTGTCTGGGGGCTCAATAAATGTCTGTTTAAAGAAAAGGAAAAAAAGAGAAGCGAACAAAACACCTTTGCACACTTACTGTGCAGCATCCATTGTCCTGATGTGTTCTGTATTTCTCATGACAACCATCCAAGGTGAGTCCTATTATTTCTATTTCATTGAATCTTGGAGAATGAAGTCAATGGCCTTAGGTTAAATAACTAAAGTGGGTGGAGCACAGATACAAACCTGATTAGTCAGGACCTAAATCTATGTATTCTCCACCACCCCTTCCTATATCATGCTGCCTCTTTATGTTAAAGAAATGTATCTGAATTCCTAACTAGCTTATTTTAAGTTTTTTTTTAAATGGTGATGTTTCAGTATTCAGAAATCTGACACAGTTGACAACTGCCTCCTTTGACAGGTTTTACTATATTAAACATTAAACTTATAACAAAGGAAACCTGACTGTCTTTCTCTGAACATCACAGGCAAAGAAATTGTATATGCTGGAGTTAACCCCGAGGTGAGACAGAGAACCTACCCAGAGAATCAGAGTCTATTCTTCTTCCTCATCGAATGGCCCAATCAGAGGCCAGTAGCTTACGTCTCTCTTTTTTTTTTAATATTTTATTTATTTATTTGACAGAGAGAGATCACAAGCAGATAGAGAGGCAGGCAGAGAGAGAGAGAGGGAAGCAGGCTCCCTGCCGAGCAGAAAGTCCGATGCGGGACTCGATCCCAGGACCCCGAGATCACGACCCGAGCCGAAGGCAGCGGCCCAACCCACTGAGCCACCCAGGCGCCCGCTTACGTCTCTTTTATTTCACCTCTACCATCCCAGTAAGGATAAAACATTTTTCCCTAAGACACAGAAAACGGGATGTTGGCAATACTGCTTCAAAGCTGACAAAAAAAAAAAAAAAGAAAAGAAAAAAGAAAAGAAAAGGAAAGTCTAAAGAAAACAAAAGTCCTATTTTCTTCTCAAAATCTGCGTGAAGAAAACAAAGATGTGAGCACTTGACATGATATATTTGAAAATACAAAGTACTGACATGAAGTATTATGAATAAAAAGTAGTAGCCATTCAAAGGAGGAAATATAACATGATAGAGTAAATGGTGTATTTGTCCCTTGAGCTGATGAGTACTTAGTCATTATGAAATCATTCTTGTAGAGAACATAATTTAGACTACACTATAGGACAAGCTACTCAGGATTCTTTGCGTATCACCACTCCTTATTAGATATTTGTGTGATTTTAAATATTAAAGCTGTTATCAAATATTAATAATAAATTAAATTTAGACCAAACTCAACTGTTACCACATATTGCTGAAGTGTGAGTTTATTATGAGTCTTTAAGGGTCAACAGCTGAGAAAGTCCATCTGGAGAAATGTCTCAATAATAGTTGTATACAAGTTTTGGTAGGCATCCTGTATTGAGGGAACCAAAGTTTGCCCTGTATTGATCCATAGTAGCAAAGCAGATGCTATTATAACATAGGTCTAGCCAGGCAATTTCGACAGTGAAGTTTTGGGGGGAAGATGTATTTAATATAAATATGTTCAATAAGATTGATAAACCACTGGCCAAACTAATCCAATAGAAAAGAGAAAGGACCCAAATTCATAAAATTGTGAATGAAAAGGGAGAGATCATGACTAACACCAAGGAAATAGAAACAATCATCAGAAATTATCAACAGTTATATGCCAATAAGCTAAGCGACCTAGACAAAATGGAAGCATTCCTAGAAGCCTATAAACTTCCAAGACTGAATCAGAAATTGACAACCAGAATAGACCAATATCTAGTAAGGAGATTGAAGCAGTGATCAAAAACCTCCCCAAAAACAAGAGCCCAGGACCTGACAGATTGCCTGGAGAATTCTACCAAACATTCAAAGAAGAAATAATACCTATTCTCCTGAAGCTGTTTCAAAAAATAGAAACAGAAGGAAAACTTCCAGACTCTTTTTATGAAGCCAGCATTACTCTGATCCCTAAACCAGGCAAAGACCCCACCAAATAGGAGAATTTCAGACCACTATCCCTGATAAATATGGATGCCAAGATTCTCAACAAGATCCTAGCTAATAGGATCCAACATTAAAAAAAGTATCTACCATGACCAGGTGGGATTTATCCATGGGATGCAAGGGTGGTTCAACATTCACAAGTTAATCAATGTGATAGAACAGATCAGTAAGAGAAGAAAGAAGAACCACATGGTTCTCTCAATGGGTGCAGAAGATGCATTTAACAAGATACAGAGTTAACCCTGATTAAACACTTCCAAGTACAGGGATAGAGGGAACATTCCTCAACTTCATAAAATCTATGAAAAACCGGCAGCAAATATCATCCTCAATGAGGAAAAGCTGATAGCCTTCCCTTTGAGACCAGGAACACGACAAGGATGTCCACTCTTGCCACTACTGTTCAACATAGTACTAGATGTCCTAGAAACAGTAATCAGACAACAAAAAGAAATAAAAGGTATTCAAATTGGCAAAGAGCAGTCAAACTCTCTCTCTTTGCAGATGACATGATACTTTATATGGAAAACCCAAAAGACTCCACCCCCAAATTACTAGAACTCATAACAGCAATTCAATAATGTGGCAGGATACAAAAATCAATGTACAGAAATCAGTTGCTTTCTTATACACTAACAATGAAAATATAGAAAGGGAAATGAGAGAATTGATTCCATTTACTACATCACCAAGAACAATAATATACATGGGAATAAACCTAACCAAAGAGGTAAAGGATCTGTACTTGAGGAACTACAGAACACTCATGAAAGAAATTGAAGAAGACCCAAAAAGATGGAAGAGCATTTCATGCTCATGGATCTGAAGAATAAACATTGTTAAAATGTCTATGCTGCCTAGAGCAATCTATACTTTCAGTGCCATCCCAATCAAAATTCCCCCGGCATTTTTCAAAGAGCTGGAACAAACAATTGTAAAATTTGTATGGAACCAGAACAGACCCTGAATTGCTAAGGAAATCTTGAAAAAGAAACACAAAATGCAGGGCATCACGTTGCCTGATTTCAAGCTTTACTACAAAGCTGTGATCACCAAGACAGCATGGTACTGGCACAAAAACAGACACGCAGACCACTGGAACAGAGTACAGAGTCCAGATATGGACCCT
The DNA here is from genome assembly GCF_922984935.1 of Meles meles. NCBI lineage: Eukaryota > Metazoa > Chordata > Mammalia > Carnivora > Mustelidae > Meles > Meles meles. The sequence goes on from NC_060069.1 coordinate 64,866,010, forward strand.
CAACTCCATGGTCAAATAATCTTCGACAAAGTAGGAAAAAATATACAGTGGAAAAAAGACAGTCTCTTCAATAGGTGTTGGGAAAATTGGACAGTTATCTGCAGAAGAATGAAACTTGACCATTCTCTTACACCAGACACAAAGATAAACTCGAAATGGATAAAAGACCTCAACATGATGCAAGAATCGATCAAAATCCTAGAGGATATATGCAGTAACCTCTTCAACATCGGCCAGAGCAACTTCTTTAAAGAACTGTCCCCAAAGGCAAAGGAAAAAAAAAAAGCAAAAATGAACTTTTGGGACTTCACCAAGATCAAAAGTTTCTGCACAGCAAAGGAAAACAGTCAACAAAACAAAGAGGCAACCCACGGAATGGGAGAACATATTCGCAAATGATACTCCAGGCAAACGGCTGACACCCAATATCTATAAAGAAATCCTCAAACTCAACACACATAAAACAGATAATCATGTCAAAAAATGGGCAGAAGACATGAACAGACACTTCTGCAAAGAAGACATACAAATGGCTAACAGACACATGAAAAAATGTTCATCATCACTAGCCACCAGGGAGATTCAAATCAAAACCACATTGAGCTACCATCTTACACCAGTTAGAATGGCCAAAATTAACAAGATAGTAACAACAAGTGTTGGAGAGGATGTGGAGAAAGGGGAACCCTCTTACACTGTTGGTGGGAAAGCAAGTTGGTGAGGCACTTTGGAAAACAGTGTGGAGATTCCTTAAGAAATCAAAAATAGAGACACCCCATGGCCCTGAAATTGCACTACTGGGTATTTACCCCAAAGATACAGATGTAGTGAAAAGAAGGGCCATCTGCACCCCAATGTTCTTGGCAGCAGTGGCCACAGTTGCCAAACTGTGGAAAGAACCAAGATGGCTTTCAGCAGATGAATGGATAAAGAAGATATTGTCCATCTATGCAATGGAGTATTATGCCTCCATCAGAAAGGATGAATGCCCAACTTTTGTTATCAACATGGATGGGGCTGGAGGAAATTATGCTGCATGAAATAACTCAAGCAGAGAGAGTCAACTATCATATTGTTTCACTTACTTGTGGAGCATAAGGAATAGCACGGAGGACACTGGGAGATGGAGAAGTGAGTTGGGGGAAATCGGGGGGGAGACAAACCATGAGAGACTATGGACTCTGAGAAACAAATTGAAGGTTTTGGAGGGGAGGGAGGTGAGGGGTTGGGTGAGCCTTGTGGTGGGTATTAAGGAGGGCACGTATTGCATGGAGCACTGGGTGTGGTGCATAAACAATGAATTTTGAAACACTGAAAAAAAATATGTTCAAGTAATTTTATAGAAGTAATACAAACAATCCACCCCAAATCTAGAGGGAAAACTTATTCAGAATAATATTAGGTATATTTTCTGCTTTTCTTATATTAGAGATGACCAGTGGGAACAGGTTTCTAGGCTTTTATTTATTTATTTATTTTTTTTTTCTCTTTTTTTTTTTTACAGAGAGAGAGAGAGAGAGAGATTACAAGTAGGCAGAGCAGCAGCCAGAGAGGGGAGGAAGCAGGCTCCCCGCCAAGCAGAGAGCCCGATATGGGGCTCAATCCCAGGACCCTGAGATCATGACCTGAGCCGAAGGCAGAGGCTTAACCCACTGAGCCACCCAGGCGCCCCTGGGAACAGGTTTCTAAAACCTCAACTAAAATCGGGAAACCAGGTGCTACTTTCATGAGAACAGAATCACAAATTTTGCCTTCTAGCAAAGGAATCTAGCACAAGTCAAAATGAAGAAATGTATGCCTGAACTCAGGTAGAATTTGTTGCACCAATATGTCATATAAAAAAAAGTTAGTTTCCTTATATGGCCAAGTATGTTTTATGAAAGAGAACATAAGAGTTTAGAGCTCTATCTATAATATACCTAGTTAGGAGTCCATAAAGAAATTTCTTAGTCTTTGTGACAGTTTTCTCATTTGTAAAAAGGGAATGCACTAGCTACCTAAAAAGATCACTGTAAAGATTAAATAAGATATTGCATATAAAATATATGTAGCATGTAGTAGTATATGTACAGCACATAGTAGAAGCTAGAAAATATTTCCCCCACTTTCTTGCATTAAGAAAAACAGTACTTTAGAAAAGGCATTAATTGCATTTAGTCACTTGAGGTGTAGAAAAATTCTGTATTTACTACTTGGTATAATGACATTGGTCTAATATGAAAAGAGAATCTCAGTTCTTCTATCTCCTCTGTCTTCCTTAGTGTTCCTGTTGATGATTGTTTGTCTTTAATTTCATTAAAACTGTCAGCATCCTTTAAAAGGAAAATAGATATACTGTGCATCCCTAAGAAGAGGTAATATAGTTACCTTTGGAGAGAAGGAAGTAGAATGAGATCTGGAAAAAAGAGAAAGGAGGAAGAAATAAACATTACAGAGAGGATGAGAACATCATAGGATGAATTAAGACATCTCTGTGACCTGATTGATGTAAGACCAGCTCTACTTGCTCACCAGAGGGCCTAGAGGGAATAAGGATGCTGGCTTCTAAGAATGGAGCATGGATTAGAGGCATGTAGTATATAGATACACAGTTAACTTTCTCAGGGATACAAACTTTCTCACTTTTCTCAGCCTTTGTATGCTGGGCTTTCTTAGCTTGATCATGACTATGTTTTCATGAGTTGGAAAGCTGTTATAAGAGACCACAGTAGGGCGCCTGGATGGCCCAGTTGGTTAAGCATCTGCCTTTGGCTCGGGTCATGATCTCAGGGATTTGGAATCTAGTCCTGCATCAGGGTCTACACTCAGTGCGGAGTCTGCTTCTGCCTCTCACTCCCCCTCTGTGTGCACTCTCTCTCTCAGGTAAATAAATAAAATCTTAAAAAAAAAAAAAAGAACAAAACCCACAGTAAATAGAGTAGTGGCTAAAGAGCTCATTTGAAAGACTATCATCCCCTTGGAACATTGTGGGTCCCTTTATTCTGGCACACAGTAAAAATGTAAGAAATATTTGCTGGTCCAATAATATCTTCTCTATGAAGGCCCTGAGTAGAAGTTATTGATACATTACTCAAGAAATAGTTATTGATTGCCTGCTATGTGCCAGACATTGTGTTGAGCACAAGAACACAGCTGGTGGCTGTTAATGAAAATCAAGTAGCAAATGAATGGATTATTACTGCATTGATTCTTACAATGTTTAAGATGCAATACTTACGTACTTATATTTTTAGGCTCTATTAGTTTATAAAACATTGACGAAGTCAATTTTCTGTGTATTTAACCATCCTTATAACTACATATCTAGATGCTGCGTTTTCATAAATCTGCTAACTTGCTTTTGGATGTTAATAGTTACAATGTGTGTTTTATAATGTCAAAACTGTTTTTCCATAGGTGTTGAAAGTGTCACAGAATATAATAAAAATTCTTCCTAATTTCATATCTCATCTACTCTTACTTGGTTATTCTTGTCAGTGTTGGTCATTAGCCTTCACTGCTTCCACCTTATGTATAGTTTTTCAGGTTTTTGAGCACAATTATTCTTCCTTTTCTCCTTTAATTCCAAAATCTGTTTTTATCCAAGAATTAAAACATATAGATGCTTCCTTGCCTATGAACCGTGATATGAGGCAAAAGAAGCACTTTCAATTTTAGAAGTCATTGCCTGTCACCATAACTTTATTTTCCATGTTCTCCATTTTGTAAACCTCACTTAATTTTCTTTTTCCTTCTATTCCTTTCTTTCTTTTTGTCTATAACTCATTTTCCTCTCTTTCCAATCATCGTTTCTTGGGAAAAGAGAACTGGGTGAAGGATTAGAGAGAAGCTGTGACCAGAACACCACTTTTATATTGGCAGGTCCCAACTTTATCAATAGAGCCCTGTTTGCTCTGTGCCACATGCAAAGATAACCCGTTCTTTAGTGTTAAACTCACCTAAGAAGGTGATGAAGGTGGGAAGCCAATGTTAAAGAACAACGAAGTTATGCATTCTCAATTACTTCTCCTATATGATTGAGCCAGTATAGTACAAAATCACTGAACTCCTTCCAACCACCTCGTTCAGTTGATGCCCAGCAATTTCAATTATCTGGCTTCCATGGCAGCTCCTAGGGGGTAGTGCTGTGTGTTAATTTACTTACCTTCGTGTTTTATGTGTTTATCACAGTGAGTTGGACTCATCAGGAAAAATGAATTGTTTCTGAATCACAGTACTATCTTATCAGACTACACAACCAAAAGCCAAAGCAGTTTTTTTCCCCTTGTGCTTTTTTATTTTTTAAATGAACAAACTAAATTAGAGAATATATAGGAGGCAGCAACAACTACTTAATCTCCAATGTATTTTAAACTGTCCATTAGGAAAGAATTCGCTGTTATATCATCCCGTTCACTTTTCTTCTGACCATCAATCCGTAATGAAAGAATTCCACCTAGAATTCAGGAATTTCCACCACCATTATCAAGATAAACAATGTCTTGAAGTGTATTCACTACCTTTGTTTTCTTAACAAATAGTTTGCTCACTGAGGCTTCTTGCTTGGAAGTCCAGAACCACCAGGTAGAGAGTCAGCCTTTTTTATAAAGTATAGAAATATTTTGACCAAACATTCATATTTTACCATTTTCCAAGTAGAGTCATTTTTTTCCCCCTCTGCCCTTGCTGTGATGTGACATTTAATTATGGATTCCCCAGAAACCTTTCCCTGAGGTCTTTTACATCAGAAGTACCTTTTCCGGGAGGATTCCAGTGGCGTTTTTCATCCTGACAGCAGCTCCCTATGGCTTAGCTTGCTATTAAATCCTGAATTAATATAAGCAAACCTCTTCTATTGACAAGATAAACAATGTTTCCCTTTATTTTCCAGAAGATCTACTAGGCTGGTTGTCAGAGCCAGGACCTTTAGCAGGTAGCCTTTTGTGTAGGTTAAAACATTTACCCATACATGTGCTTTCCATCTAACCACATTTTACAACCACTACTAGTGCAGATCCTCAATCAAAAGAATGCAATGGTTCTGTATCACCTACCAAGTAAAGGCTAAACCCCTAGGAAATGGCATTTCTTAGCAAATATGTTTTAATTTTCTGAGATCAGATAGACAATAGATAAACAGATAGATATAAATTGATAAGATAAGTAGATGATAGTTCTAGATCTATAATTATTTTCCCCCTTACCTCACAATGGAAACAGGGACATCTTTCTGGGATACCAAGATTCAGATCCAAAATGGTTTTTTGTTTGTTTGTTTGTTTGTTTGTTTTCTGGCCATCACCAGATGGTTAGTACTGGCATGATTTTGGTATTTTGGGTATTCCTTTAGCCATGCCACTAATGTAAATGTGTGCTAAAAATATCAAATACTTTAAATTTGTATCTCTTCATTTCTGCTGCTGATGCCAAACATGCAGAATAAAAATAAGGCAAGAGTGGATACATGGTCTGATTATATCTTTTAGCCTGGTTTTTGCACAGGATTTGTATTGTAGAAGTAAAGCTGCTCCAAAACAAAATACTAGCAAGATATTCCGGGAATATTCACCGTGACCAGTAGGCTTTATCCCAATAATTTGAGATTTGTTTAAAAAAAAAAAAGAATTTGAATTTGGATTTGTTTTACATTCAGTTAATGTAATACATCATACCAACCAAAGGATGAAAATCTCAATATATCCAGAAAAAGTATTTGAAAAACCCCATACCTCTTCATGATAAAAACACTAATTAATCTAGGAATAGAAAGGAGCTTCCTCAACCTTACATAGGGCATCTACAAAATACCCAGAGTTAATGACATCATAATGGTATCATTTTAATTGGCAGGTCCTGACTTTATCAATAGAGCCACAGTTCATTCTGTGCTATGTGCAAAGATAATCCAAACTTTAACTGTTAAACTCACCTAAGAAGATAATGAATATGAGAATCCAGTGTTAAAGAACAGAGAAGTTATATGTTCTCAATTACTTCTACTGCAAGCACTCAGTAGTGCTTTCCCATAAGATCGGGAACAAGACAAGCATGTCTGCTCATGACACTTCTATTCAACATTTGCCTGGAGGTTTTCACCATGACAATTAGACAAGATAGTAAAATAAAATGTACCATACCAGAAAGAAATTAAACTATATCTGTTTGTAGATGATATATGTTGTTATGTAAAATCCTAAGGAATCTACTTAAAAAAAAAGAACTAGTAAATGAGTAAATTTTGCAATCTACAAGATCAACGTAAAAAATAAATTTTTACTAGCAGCAGTGAGTAATCAGAAAATGAATTAAGAAATTAAGAATTAAGAAAACAATTCCTTTATAATACTAATGAGTCATCATAAAATATTTAGAAATAAATTTAACAAAACAGTGGTAAAACTTATACTCTGAAAACTAAAACAAACAAACCAAAACATTATTGAAAGAAATTAAAGAAGACCTAAATAAAAGGAAAGACATCCCATGTTCATGGGTCAAAATACTTGATATTGTTTGGACAGTAATGATCTCCAAATTGATCTATAGATTCAATAGTTCCTACCAGAATTCCACCTGTTCTACAAAAATTGATGAGCAGGTCTTAAAATTCATATGGAAATTCAAGGGACCCAGAAAAGCCAAAATAATCTTAAAAAAGAACAAAGTTGGACTCGCAATTCCCAGTTTCAAAACTTACTCACCAAGCAAGATTATGTGGTACTGGCTTAGGATAAAAATATAGATAAATGGAACAGAATTAAGATCCAGAAATAAATTGTCACATTTGCAATAACTGATTTTTGACAAGCATTTCCAAGTCAATCCAATAGAGAAAGAATACTTTCATCGACAAATGATATTGTGCCAACTGGGTGTTCACATGTAAAGGAATGAAGCTGGACTCTTCCTTCATACCACATGCAAAATTAACTAAAAAATGGGCCATAGTCCTAAATATAAGAGCAAATCTATAAAATTCTTGGAAAAAAATAGATGAGCAAATCTTTATGACTTTGGTTTGGCAAAGCCTTTTTAGGAATGACATCAAAAGTGCAAATGACACACAAAAAAATCAGTGAACTGGGTTTCAACAAAATTAAAACTTTTGTGATGCAAATAATAGTATAAAGAAGATTAAAAGTCCACCCACAGAATGGAAGAAAGTATCTCTTATAGAAAGGATGTATCTTATAGGGAACTTGTATCTAGAATATAGAAAGTTCTCTTACAACTCAGTAGTAAAAATAACAAAAAAATTTATAAGTGGGCAAAAGATCTAAATACATCTATTTCTAAAGAAGATATGCAAATGGAATAAGCAGTAAATATGATGTTGAACATCATTCACCATCAGGGAAATACAAATTGAAACCATGATGAAATACCACCTCACATCTACTAAGATGATTAGAGTTGAAATCACAGATAATAACAAAGGTTGGTGATACAGAAAATTTGGAACCCTTATAAACTGCTGATGAGAACGTAAAACAGTGCAACAGCTTTGGAAAACAATATGGTGGTATCTCAAAAGGTTAAATATAACATTTTCATATGACTCAGCAATTCCACTTTGGGGTATATACCTAAGAGAAATGAAAGCATGTGTTCCATGCAAACTCTTGTACATAAATATTCATGGCAACATTATTTATAATAGCCAAAAGCAGAAGGACCCAAAAGTCCATCTACTAATAGATAAATCAAATATGGCATATCTATGCAATGAAATATTATTTGGCAATAAAAAGGAATTAAGTACTGATGCATGCTATAACACTGATGAATCCTGAAAAATTGATAACTGAAAGAAGCCAACAGATTAAATATTGTATGGTTCCATTCATATGAAATGCCTAGAATAGGCAAATCTATAGACACAAATTAGATCAGTGATTGCCTAGGAAGGCCATGTTCGGAAGGAAATGGGTAGTGACTATTAACGCATCTGGGGTTTTTTTGGGGGGATAATGAAAATGTTCTAAAGTTGACAGGGTGATAACTGCACAACTCTCTGAATATACTAAAAACCACTGAATCATACATTTTAAAATAGTGTGGCATGTGAATTATATCTCAATAAAGCTATTACATTTTTTAAATATTCTATATCAGCAATCATGCTACAGTGCAGGAAATTATCTTTTGTTGACCAGTGTGTCAAGTCAGCTAACACAGATCCATACTAATCCTCCAAGCAAAAGAAATCTGAATTTCAAATGGATTCACAGTAGTTTTTGGCTTTGGTGCTTATCATAGGATCTGCTAATTCAAAAAGGTTTGGTTTAGTTGTATGGCTATGATTTGAAAGATTCTTTGTAAAAATTAATAGCCATTTTAGAGTAGGCAAAATGAAATCATAAATAGGTCCTCTGATTTACTGCTAGGCATTAAAATTTCAGATAAGCTTTAAAATGAACTATGCGCCAACATTGCTCATTATTAAACAAGAATGTTATATAAATGTTTATAGTGCTGATTTATCAATAATGAGTATTTCTAGTCAATACTAAGGTATATGTACGTGAAACATATACAGATGTATTTCTAATTTGAACTCACAATTATACTGTAGATGTATTAAGTTGAGATTACAAAATTATTTTATAGTTTAATAAATGGTTTACTAGCATCTTTAAATATTTCATAAGTACATGGATTTCCAAGGGAAAACTCATTTTGGTAACCTACTGGTTTCTTTCTGACATTGCTGTCTTCCCCAAGCTCCCAACCACCCACTCCTAAAAAGGAGAAGTCTCCTGCAAAAGTGGTAAAGAAAACATTTTGTTCAGAAATAAAAACAAAAGGGAGAAGGCTTAGTCACAAGATATAACTATGTTCTGGTCCCTTTGTTGGTCTTCATTTCTCCTCCATCCCTTTGATACTGGTTTTGCATACCTGTATGTAAATCATGTCCCCCGGATATCACCCTTCCCAGCACATTATATATAAAATATACATAATGAATTCATATTCTTTTTCTAAGCTCAGTGATCACATTTGTAGGACTCTGTGGGGAAAGAGGGTGGGGTACAGAATAAATTTCCTCCTCCTTCAGCTACAGACATTAGTGAGCAACTTCATCTTCACGTATGAAAAGGCAGGGAAGAGAAGGAAGGGCAAAAAGAATCGAAGGTAGGTAGAAAGCATTCTTGTTTTTGTATGTAGTACTAAGTAGCCAATATAAAGCCTACAAGTAAATTAAGCTGAGTTTCTTTTCACTCTATTCCCACAATCCCTTTTTTTTGGTTTTGTTTTTATTTTAATTCCAGTTAGTTAACATTCAGTGTTATATTAGTTTCAGGTGTACAATACAGTGATTCAATAGTTGCATACATTACCCTGTGCTCATCACAAGTGCACTCCTTAATCCCCCTCACATACTCAACCCACCCTCCCACCCCTTCTCCTCTGGTAATCACCAGCAGATTGTTCTCGATAATTGAAAAGTCTGTTTCTTGTTTTGACTCTCTCTCTCCCTCTTACTTTTTCCTTTGCTTTTTTGTTTTGTTTCTTAAATTCTACATATCTCTAACCAAGGGAGTCTACTACCTTCAATCCCTGCCTATCTTTCAAACATGAAGTCTTCCATTTTTTTCTGGGCTTCCATCTGCTTTGTGTCTGCTTGAGAAAGAAGTTTCTTTTCTTTCCTTTTTAAAAAGATTTTATTTATCTATTTGAGGTGGGGGGAGAGCACCGAGCGAGAATGAGAGGGAGAAGCAGACTCCCCACTGAACAGGGTATCTATGTGGGACTCAATCCCAGCACCCTGGGATCATGACCTGAGGCGAAGGCAGACACTTAACTGACTGAGCCACCCAGGCACCCGAGAAAGTAGTTTCTAAGACCTACTCCAAAGACCGAAGTCTACCTGAGGGAAGTATGGGTATACAAAGATAAAACATATTTTTATAAAGTATGTGAATGACACACAACACAGGAAAGCATTTTTGAAATGCCACTTATAACTGGAAAATAATATTTCTATGTAAAATGTATTTTTAAAAAATCATGTGGACGTCACCATTTCCCTGTGCAATATGAGTCAGCTGTGGCCCTGAGAGCGACAAGTCTAACTGAATTGTCAATCTTTAATGTTATTTCAAGACCCTAGAGCAGAAAATTATTATACAGCCTCCTGTGAAAAAGGAATAACAAAAATAGCAAAAGCAAATTTCATCCCCAAAGGGACTCTGCTCCTCTCAAAACTTATCTCTATGCAGATTTGAGACAGGAGAGTTGGCCTGGTGAGCAAGGAATCAGCCAGCTGAAAACAAGCTTTCTATGCTGCCGAAGACTCAAAAGTTAAATATAATTCATGAACTGGTAAGAAATTTTAGTCCTTCTTATAAACCGGTAAGAGGAGTCGTTTTCTTAATCCTCTGAGTTTGATTTGCAGCGCTCTGGGACGTAAGATAGAATTGTTTCATCGGTATGTTACATTTCTTGTCTCAAGTTCTGCAATAAAATCAAATGCCCAAAGATGAACTGGGAGAGGAGACATTTGTTTCACTAGCTCTGATATGCAAGACCCGTACATAGAAAGGATGTGAAAATAAGTTCCCATGTATAAAACAGCAAAATATTCACTCCCTGGGTCCAAAATTATTTGGACTTTGGATTTCGTTATTATTTCTCTCAACAGCAGTTGGAATTTGAATAAATCATCGCTACATTTTGCATCTAATGTTTATTCATAATCACAAGAACATGGAAACTGGAATATTCACATGATACGAAAACCAGTGGATCGCACACAGGCAAACAAAATTCATTCCGTTTATCAGAGACCTAGCAGACCCCTATTTGCATAGCCTGATTTTAATTGACAAATACTGTATTAAGTTTAATTCTTAGAGGGAAAAGAAAAATCTTTGCAGCAAAGGATGTGATACTGTGTTAATCATAGAAAAAGATGAATGTACATAATCTAAGGAAAGGTCTATTATTTTATGCATTTTATCATTGCTGATACCAACTGGTCTAATCACTTTGAACCAGAGTTCAGAAAGAAAACACTACAATAATTGGTTAAAAATATTAACTCTTGCAGGGAATATTTCTAATGAGCAAAAAATAAGAGAAAATGTGCTTTTTTGAGGGGAAAAGGTGATTTATTCAGATGGATTCTTAAAATGAATTAACTATCCACACAACTGAATTATTATGTAGTATAATTCAGAATGGATGGAGAAACAGCACACCTATCACTTTAGGAATATGAGGTAGTTATCATCCTAAACTAAAGCATCAGAAATCTGGTGGTTCAAGTAAATTAGACCCTAGGACCTCAAAACTGTCAATACTACAAAACAAAATATTGTCCCAAAAGCAACCAATAAAGGGATTCTCTAAAGTTAAGAAACATAGATATAATCTGCTCTCCGATTATTTCTGTGAAAATAATAGACATCTAGGACTTTTTAAAGATAATCTTAAAGATTAAATCTTTAAAGATTTAATATTTAATAATTAAGTATAATTAGTAGACTATCCTTGGTAGGCTTATGGAAGGAATTAACGCTCCTAACCAGCATTTAGGTTCTATACTCATTCACTAGAGTTAGTTCTAAATAGAAAATGTACAATCCATCAAAAAGCAATGGTTTTTGATTTCTTATTAAATTTGCCTGAATGAACAACTCCTCTCAAGAGAATTTAGTACATAAATACCATCCCCATACAGTGACAAATGTCAAACGACGTAATTTTGTTACCTTTCAGACCACACGTATTTTGGGGACTTAAGAAAGTGAAATCACGGGGCGCCTGGGTGGCTCAGTGGGTTAGGCCTCTGCCTTCGCCTCAGGTCATGATCTCAGGGTCCTAGGATAGAGCCCCACGTGGTCGTGGTTGGGCTCTCTGCTCAGCAGGGAGCCTGCTTCCCCACCCCCTACCCGCCTTCCTCTCTGCCTATGTGTGATCTCTGTCAAATAAATGAATAAAGTCTTAAAAAAAAAAAAAAGAAAGAAAGAAAGTGAAGTCACTATGAAGAACTCTGCATGCCAACAAACACAGGCAAAAAATGAGAGCAGGCACCAAAGAGTGAACTTGAAAAGAAGAACCATAAACATGCACCAAGCTTTCAAGGTGAAGTTAGGAACCTCCTGGAAACTCTCCCAAGTAGATAGTTTTTGCACGCGCAGGTAACATGACTGTATCTATACCTCCTTGTAACCTGACTATAGAAACAATCTATTGCCACTTCCACCACCCAGGTGCTCTGCTTCGGAGAAAACATGTCGTCCTTTCTCCCTGACCATACAGCTGCTGAAAGTCACTGTAGAACAGGAAACAGAGATTCCGAAAAAAGAGGAAGGGAGAAACTGAGAGAATGCAAAGGAGTTAAGCCAATCAATTCCAATGACAATTCAGAAGCTCTCAGTATTTTTCCCTCTAAAATGTGATGCCCCTATGTAATACATAAAGACAAGAGCAACCATTCCTGAAGGTTTTGCATGACTTAAAAAAACAAAAAAGAGAGAGAGAGGGGGGGGGGAGAGAGAGGGAGATCCTACTCTAAATGCACTTACAACTTAAGCACCACCTGCTGGTTTAGCACTGGATCTTCCCACTTACTCAAAGACAATTCCCGTTTGGTTTCCAATCCAATCAGCCAAGAAGACAATTCAGTTCTTCATAGGAATAAATAAGGCACAACTACTGATTTTTTAAATCAGCTAAGATTTAAAACTAGCTTTATATTTCCATCTCACATTTAAACTCAAAACAACTTTGGGTGAAACATTAAAAAGGCACTACTACAGGAATTGAACGATAAGTTGTTAATGTGAAAGATACAATAACCTATACACATAATATTGACATTTAGACCCGTTTCTGTGGTTCAGCATCAATACTCTCGTTAGTTACTAGGTTACAAACAGTGTCTTGCTAATGTTTATTTTTCTTGTAATAATGCTTTTATGATAATATATGAACTTTTCAACTCCTTAATAAAAATAAGCTGTGGTCTGTTTTAATCACACAGACAAAATAAAAATCTAACAATAAAAGCCACTATCCAACGAAGAAGCTTACAGAAATGACTCCCTGTGATTTAGCTAGTTACCTTTTCCAGCATTTCAATAACAAAAAATTATATTATTGGAGAATGTGTCTTAGAATTAGGTCACTGACTCAATTTTGTATTTGTTTTAAAAACAGTCACTTTTAGCTCTCTTGCAGAAAATCAAACTAAAATGAAATAAAAGTAACTTTTTAATTTAAGTACTCAAAAAACAGTTGTTTATTTCATTAATCAAAATGAACACTCCCCCCCCCCCCCCCCCCCCCCCGCCCACCAAGTGCGGCTGTTACCTTCTTCTAATTAATTAAAAAGCAGCTATATGCAGCACTTCCAGGCATGGCCTCAAAGCCTAACTGGTAGCAGCATCTTAGGGCTACATTAACTGTGTATCCTAGGCAACCAAGTAATGGCTAAAGCACCACAGTGTTTGTTTAAAACGTGATGTGGAAAGCAATCAGAGGAGCTTCAATTCCGGGGAAATTCCTTTTCAATGTAAGCCTCACACTGTATTAGAGTGGTGTTATTTGCACCATTATAATTAAGATTGTGTCACCATATTCATTATTTTCAAGGGTTTGTAACTGAGCTGTAAAAAATTAGTCATAGTAATTAAAAGACAGAAAACATCTAGTTATGCTAAGATGTCCTACTGGGGCATTTAGGGTCCTAGTGAAGGGGATTTAAGCAATTTAAATGACAGACAATATTTTATCTTAACTAGCTTAAAATACTATCCTAACCACTGATAAATTGGAGGTGTGCATAAGAATGAGTGTAAACAGTAATTTAGTCTGTACTTCCCTTGATAAAAACATACATTAGCTATTCTTAAACCAGAATCGTTATTCTTTTATGATTCTTATTGAGTTAATTCCTCAGTGATTTTATCTTTTGACTAATCTGTTGGTAAAGAACAATATGGTCATTTCAAAAATATACAATTTTTGTTTTGAGTACTTCAAAATGTAAGAAACTAAATACATGCTATTTTGCATTTTTTACTTTAACATTGGTACACCTACATAAATTATAGGAGCCGGATTTTGTTCTTGATGTATTTTTTTAAACCTAGTTTTTAAAATTAGTTTTCTTAAGTAAAAATGAAAAATGTTTCATCTGCTGTTTTTCAGACTGAAGAAAGAAGTTGGTGTTTTTTTATTATTTTTTAACAGAAAAATAAGCTGTAATTTGAGGTTAAGGGAGAAAGGCTAACTAACCTTTATTAAGAACCTACTGTAATACTCACACATGCTATTTCATTTTTATTCACATATTTATTTCATTTAATCCTCTAAATAGGTCTGCAGTGGAGGTAGTATTGTTCTCATCTCACAATGAGAAAACTCATAATCCTAATGGGACTCAGGAGCCAAACTTCATACATTTTTCACTATTTGCGCATCTCTGAAGTAAAGATTTAAAAACTGAACATAGTCCATCTTGTATTTAAATGATTTTTACAAAATATTAGAAGTAAAATTATAAAGTAGCTTCATTTCTCTTTTCAGTCTCCGGAATTCATTGCTAGGTTTCACTATCAAATTTAATTAACAAATGTATAAAACTCAGCAAAACATAAACTCATCGAGAATGAAATGAAACTAAGAATTACAAAAACAAAATCTCTATTTCTTCTTAAAACTGTCTAGTAAAAACATAATCTAAATTATGCATAAAATAGCACTGAATTCTACCAGGGGGAAAACAGAAGTTGTCATCTAAAAGTCAATGTGGTAGATACTGGAATGAAAATAGTCACAGGTTATTTGTTAAAATTACTCTGCGGAGCTGCTTCAAGAGACAGAACCCCTTACTTGCTGGCAAAGGATCTCTCAAGGCACATATCATGGCTTTTATGAAGGCTTTTCCAAATTTATCCATGTTTGCTTTTTCTCTAAATTTCTATACTTAGAAAATATTGTTTGCTCAATTATTTTGAAAGCAAATTTATCCAAGATTTTACTATATACTCCTGATATCAAAATTTGATATTCTTACAAGTAAATTCTGAACATTTTTAGGTTTATATTTTTAAAAAGTCCTTTTAATAAGTCCAATATTTTGCTTTTTTACTGGAATATTTCAGACAATAACAGAAAATTTTTTTTTAAGTTTTCACCATCTTTTTCATTTGCCTACTATTGGACAAAAAAGAAAGATATAAATTAACCAATGTCCCCAATTCAAATGTAGAAGGCAAGTGAAAAAAATTAAGGCATTAGATAGGTACCATCCACTAGAGTCAACACATGTGGCTTTGAACACCTAAAATATGGCTAGTCTGAATTGAGTTGTATTATACGTGTAAAATAAGCACAGAATTTCATACAACACACACAGGTAAAATCTCTTTTTACATTACTTGTTGAAATGGTAATGTTTGGAAATACTGAGTTAAATAAAATATATTGTAACAATTTACTTCACCTATTTTTCTTTATTTCTTTTCATGTGGTTGCTAAAAAGTTTTAAGTTACTTATGTGCCTGAAATTTGTAGCTAATATTCTATTTATTTGGGACAGCATTGTGTTAGACAAAGCATGAGACATAACAGTTTGGGTCTGAAGTCATTGATATTATCTAGAAGATATTTCCTAAAATATTTTTTTTTACTGTTTCCCTTATGCCCTATCATTTCTCATACATTGGTAAAATTATCCCTTAGGCATACACATACATAAGCATATTCACATATTTTACTCTTTTGTTCAACGTTGTATTTTCAACACCTAGAAGAGCATCTGGTCAATAGTAGGCATTCAATGAATAACTGTTGACTATATTTTAAACCAATGTGTTTAGGCAACACCAGATACCTTTCAGAGTTAGCGGGCAAGTGGAGGAGAATATGTTTCCCAGTCCCACAAAGAAATTCTAAGTCTCACCAATGAAATCTTTGAAACAAAGAGACATGGAAATGAGACAAATGAAAAATTTGACTTTTGAAATATTTATAATAATACAGAAATTGGCAATAAAAATTGTATGTGATCAGATTACAGAACCACTCTGTTATGAGTCCAACAATGCATACATTTGTAATGTGGGCAACCTAGAAATTTAAAATTGCATTCACCTTTAAAATTCACAAACATGGGGCACCTGGGTGGCTCAAAGATATTTGTAAGGCTTTCTATTCAATGTTGTTGGGATCTTCCTTCAAAAGACAAGAAGTTCACTTGCCACTTCCATGAACAGCAGAATCTCCGAAGTGCAGATCTGCATTCCATCAAAGACATTATGATAAATTAAAGAATCATTAGAGAAGCTCAAATATTTTGCATATTGCTTCACTGTGATTTCAAGTTTGTGGAAGTGTATGTATTTTTTTTTAAATATTTTATTTATTTATTTGACAGAGAGAGAGGTCACAAGTAGGCAGAGAGCCAGGCAGAGAGAGAGGGAGAAACAGGCTCCTCACTGAGCAGAGAGCCCGATGTGGGGCTGGATCCCAGGACCCTGAGATCATGACCTGAGCCGAAGGCAGAGGCTTAAACCACTGACCCACCCAGGCACCCTGGAAGTGTGTGTATTTTAAACCACCCTCCCAATTTATGTCCCTGGGCAAAAAATTTGAAAGATTATAAAATTCTTTAGATACAAAAGTCTGGAGAATCGGGAAAGTTGGAAAGAGAATGAAGTTACTGTAATCCCCAAAGACCCAATGGCTGACAGGAAGCCCAAGAAATCTAAACAAAGAAATAAAATGTCTTAGCTGGGGCAGGAACCCGTGACCTACTGCTGAATCTGATTACTTAAGAAAAAAAATGTCTTTTGAGGCACCTGGGTGGCTCAGTCAGTTAAGTGGCAGACTCTTGATTTCAGCTCAGGTCAGATCTCGGGGTTGTAGGATCAAGTCCCTAGTCTGGCTTCTCTCCTCCCTTTCCCTCTCCCCGCTACCCACCGCCTCCCCCCCCCCCCCGCCCCGGGTTTGAGAGCGTGCTCGTTCTCTCTCTCTTTCAAATAAATAAATAAATAAATAAATGTTTAAAAAGAGTTTTTCAGAGCTGCTTCAAATATATTTGCTAAAAGTTGCTCAGAACCTGAAGGAATGGAGGAGAGATACATTGTTTGGTGGGTCTTAGTCCAATGGCTATTTTAAGAACCATGGTTCCACTAGTTACTAGCAAGTGTTCTTGGGTGAAAATCCTTCAAAGCCTCTGTTTGCTTATTTAAAAATAATACTATAGGGGCGCCTGGGTCAGTGGGTTAGAACCTCTGCCTTTCGCTCGGGTCATGATCCCAGGGTCCGGGATCGAGCCCCGCATTGGGCTCCTTGGCGGGGAGCCTGCTTCCTCCTCTCTCTTTCTCTGCCTGCCTCTCTACTTGTGATCTCTGTCTGTCAAATAAATAAATAAAATCTTAAAAAAAAATAATAATACTATAATTGTGCCTCCAACACAGACTTCAGTGAACTCATTTGAATAAAGCACTAAGAACTGTGTCTACAACAAATTACCACAGACTTGGTGCCTTGAAATGTGAGAATCTTACTCTGTCACAGTTTTGGAGGCTTGAATTCTGAAATCAAGATGCAGGCAGGGCCATGCTTCCCTGGTAGGGTCCAGATAAAAATCACCATTTGCATCTTCCTAGCTGCTGGTGGATCCCAGCAATACATGGTGTTCCTTAACTTATAGCTGCTTCACTCCAAACTCTTTGTCTTCACATGGGGTTCTTCCCTACATGTATATGTATTTCTGTGAAGCATCTCCTTGTCCTAAAAGGACACCAGTTAATGGATAAACAGAGCACCTTAACCCAGCATAACTCATCTTAACTAATTACATCTACAAAGACCCTATTTTCAAGTAAGGTTGTATTTTCAGGTTCTGGGTGGACATGAATTTTGGAGGGGCACTATTCAGCCACTACATATTTTTAACAAGTTCTAAAGCTCATGTGGCTTTAAGCAAAATAAGAGAAAAGTTAAAAAAAAAAGGAATGTAAAAGAGATAGTCACCTCAGTTATGTATTGTCTTTCTGTACCTACAAACAATGTCTACCTAGACCTGCAATGAGAAAAATATAATTTTTCCAGTTTTCACAATGTGCCTTAAGTGAGCTTCTACTTAAGTTTTTGTATGTTTTGTTTTTCTCAGGACTTACATAGCCTAGCCACATCTTAGGCATTTTTCACTTACATCCCGGCACTAAGTCGAGTAATTTTTCTCCCCTACATATCTCTAACATCTTTCTTTTTCACTTCTAGTTCTACCTAACTGTAGCACCAGCATGAATTAAATCATCTTTAAAGCAACAACTGCTTCAACACATTTGAATTGTAACACAAACCACTAGAGATTAATTTCTTAATCTTTTTCACATTTTTGCATGATCACTAAGCCACCAGTGGCTCTTTCTTTTTTTAAGATTTATTTATTTATTTATTTATTTGAGAGAGAGAGAGAATGAGCAGGAAGGACAGAGAGAGAGAACCTCGAGCAGACTCTGTGCTGAGTACAACGCTCCATCTCAGGACCCTGAGATCGACCTGAGCCAAAACCAAGAGTTGGACACCTAACCTATTGTGCCACCCAGGCACTCTTCCCCATTTTTTATGGTAGAATCTAAGCTCCTCAGTCCAACTGGAGAGACGTTTATGATCTGAGCTGACTCACCTACCCAAATGTACTTTCTTTTATAACTAAATAAGAAACCTCATCTTCAGGAAGCCTAGGTGCCCTTGTTCACTTCTTGCTTGGAAGAAGTAATTACAGAAATTCCCTCTCAGCAACATCAAAAAATATACAGAATAATTCTGCCTTCATCTCGAAAGGCACTTTACACTAATGTGCCAAGGTAGGAAGGGTTTGTAAGTGTATGAGAATATCTTGTCTGAATGGAGGATAAAGAGGTTGGATATTTATTCATTGTGGGCCGCACATATGCAAAGTGTTGATGCACTTGTGGAGATAAAGAAGGGAAACTAGTTGGGCAACAGCTAGGCTGTAGGTTAGAAATTAATTTTTACTAAAGTGAATTTCAATTGAAAAAATATTCATTTGGAAATATCCAGCAGATGGTGAAAGGCAAGTCTGGACTATGTCAATATGGTTTCTAGGTGATCAGTTGAGATGCTAAAAGGAGATAAAATTCTAGCTCTAGATGATTGGTGACAGGCATAAATAGAAGATATTGGCAAGACTCTGTTATTTTAAATGAGAAGCACTAGAGGATGTGTTTATTAAAGTTTTTCTTTTTTTTTTTTTTTTTAAATAATTGCAAAATAGATGGGCCACCTGGGTGGCTCAGTGGGTTAAAGCCTCTGCCTTCAGCTCAGGTCATGACCCTAGGTTCCTGGGATGGAGCTCCAGGTCAGGCTCTCTGCTCAGCGGGGAGCCTGCTTCCTCCTCTCTCTCTCTCTCTGCCTGCCCCTCTGCTTACTTGTGATCTTTGTCTGTCAAATAAATAAATAAAATCTTTAAAATAAGATAATTGCAAAATAGATATTGGTCTGCAAAGAAACACGTTTTTGCCACCATCCCATGCCCCCTGGAAAGTAAGCTTTGTATGTAACTCTGTATATTATTCTAAATTATCTGGGAATGGCCATTTAAGTTTGTCACTTTGACTAACTGACATGGTGCTATGAAATACTTATGGTGCCTGGATTTGCTATGTCCTAATAAATCTGCTTTCCCCTTGATTTTTCACTGCTTTCTCCTCCCAAATATGGATATGGGTCTTCTGGGAGTTGAGGAACCATCCAAATCAAGAAAATCTCCAATCTTGCTCTCAGTGGAGAGATGCTGAGTAGAAAAGTTTAGAAGTTTTTTTTTTTTTTCTCTCTCTCCTTAAAAAAAAAAAAAAATTCCTTGATAAACCACTCAAAAGTTTCCTGATTTTTTTTTTATAAGGAAGTGGAAAGTGAGTTGCTTCTGAAGCAAGGAATATAACTTTTATTATCCCTATTCCCTGTTACTGAGTGTTATTAATTTAAAACTTTGGTTGCATTTTTCAGGTAATAAAAAAAGCAATAAAGTAGTCCTTTAGTACAAACTGTGCAAAACTTGTGGTTTTAAAAATCAAACATGCTTTTATAAAGTAAGGTAAAACTATCTATGGCTCCCAAGATAAACAGAACTACTCATAAACCAAATGGAGAAAAATACGGTTTATTCATTCAATTAATACCTGAGACCTTGCTATAGACAAGGTTTAGAGCAAGGTGACAGGCTATAAACCATTCATAACATTGCCATAGCCTTCCTAATAGTCAATGAAAGCTCAGAGTACCATAGTATAGCCATCATAATAAAGAACAATGTCAGATTAAAGTTTTTTATATTGTTATCACTTTATAGCTCAAAATCAAAATATAAATTATTTCATGTAACTTTTTTTTAAGATTTTATTTATTTATTTGACAGACAGAGGTCACAAGTAGGCAGAGAGGCAGGCAGAGAGAGAGGGGGGGAAGCAGGCTCCCCGCCGAGCAGAGAGCCAGATGCGGGGCTCAATCCCAGGACCCTGAGATCATGACCTGAGCTGAAGGCAGAGGCTTAACCCACTGAGCCACCCAGGCGCCCCTCATATAATATTCTTGAGAGAATAATATCCTGTGAGAAAAGATTCTGGAAAGACGCTGCCATCACCATTTTATTTACTTGTTTGTTTGTTTGTTTTTGCCATCACCATTTTAAAGATGGGAAAGCTGAGGTTCTTGTAAGGTTTTATAGGCGAGATACACAGGACACCAGGCGAGATAGGCACAAGGCACCCTCCGGCGAGGTTCCGCAACTCAGGAGAGGAGAGTCGGGGAAGTCGCACCTGGGAGAGGGTTGAGTGGGTCTTTTATTTGGGTTAAGACAGGGCATAGGTTCACAGCCATATAAGGTAAGGTAATTGGTGATTGGAGGGTAGTGGGGAGTCCTGATGTTCCTGTTTCCTGCATAGATACTGGTTTACTTATGGTGACGTGTCCTGGGCATACATCCTTCCAGTGGGAGAGTCATGGGTAAAGGAAGAGGGCGGCCTGGAAGATAATGGCCTGACGGGGCCATTTTTATTGTTCCTCCTGCATTCCTGAAGCGGTGGACCCAACAGTTCTGACAGATTAGTTACCTTCACATAATAAAAGTGAGAGTGCTAAGAATAGAGCTCGTGACTTTTTACCCCTGGTCTGTACTATTCTATTTCATAAGCAAGATGAGAACAGAAATTTCACACTTTACCACAAGTTCCAAGCTGTGAAGAAAGCTGGAGAAAGGCAGGAGGACACACCCTAAAATGTCCCCCAGTTAATCAGACCCTTACATAGTCTTCTCCCCTTGAGAGTGATTATAACAAATGCCTTCCTTCTAACCGGTAAAGTCTGACAAAAGTGATTTTACTCTCTTGATTAAGTTATGCTATAAAGCAATGGTGGCAGGTTTTCAGTCTCATAATTACATAACGCTATATCTACGTTAGCTGACTGACATTTGAGAGATTCTCCTGCTGTCCTTGAAGAAGTTAGAGGACATGCTCTGAATCGTCTAGGAAAAGGGTCACATGATAAGGAGCAGTAGGTGGCATCTAGAAATGAGAGTAACCCCCAGACAACAGTCAGCAAGTCAGTGTGGACCTTTGTCCTACAACATACAGGAGATGAATGCTGCCCACACATGAGGAGTTCTGAATTCTATCTTTTCCTAGTCAAGCCTCTGATGAGAGCACGGCCATGGTTAGCATCTAAAGTGTAGCCTAGCAGGATCCTAAAAGAGAATACTCAGCTAAACTGTACCCAGACTTCTCAGTCATCAAAACTGACATAATAAATGCATGTTGTTTTAAGCTGCTCAGTTTGTGGGAGTTCGCAATGCATCAAAGAAAACAAACACAACACCTATTTCTTTTTCTGTATACTACAGCCTGAGCCCTCTAACTACAAAACTGATAAAAATAAGTCAAGGAATATTTGGGGGAGAAATCTACATTTTCTAACTTACACGTTTTGTGCACTTAATTTTTTTAATCTAGGCATTGTTGAAATCTTTGTACATATGATATCAATTAGAGTTCTGAATGTCAGAGCATCCAAGGCTCAGTCCTGGGAACTCTTCTCTTCTTTATCCTCATTCACAGTCTAAGGCAGCATTTCTCAATCTGAGTAACATGCAGTAACTTTTGGGTTTTGAACAAAAATAGAAGCAGAAACAAAACAAAATTTATCATACATGGTAAGATAAAGTTACATGAAATAATACATCTTTGTCCAGTGTGAAGTTTGTGTATGCTTTTGGTGTAAAATGTTGTTTTAAGTGTGGATAGTGGCCAAAAATACAGAGAAACACCACCTTAGGTGATGTCTTCCTAATGTATAGTATTGAACAGCCTCTGTACCAGGATGGAGTCATTTGATGTCAATTTTATATTTCTAGACTGTACCTCTTCTCTGAACTCCAGACTCATTTCCTGATGGCCTGATCAGCAGTTCCACTTAAATGAATAGTAAGCAATTTCAATGTACCATGTCCAAAATCAGACTGTTGACCTTCTCTATGGGCACCAATCCATCCACCCACAGTCTTCCCCATCTCAAGCCAAAAACCTCAGGACCACTTTGATTTCTTTATTTTCTCCTACCTTACATAAAATTATCTGCAACTATGTCCATTCTACATGCAAAATCTATCAGAACCTGACCGTGTCATACCATGTCTGAACTATAACTTTGAAACAAACCATCTGAATTACTGTTTTTAAAAATAAGTGCCCTGGCCACTCTCTGCTTCCGCCGTGGTTCATTTCATTCAGTCTATCTTCAGGGGAGCAAGAGTGATGTCTGAATTAAATCGCTACCCCCTTTCTCAAAACCCTTCTCTGAATTTCTATCTCATTTACACTACACATTTAACTTACTATAATACACATTTATTTTTTATATATGAAGTTAAGAAGTGTCTTATATTTGCTGTCAGCCAGGATGGCAGTGTCACTGCTTACACATATACAGCTTGGACAGCTTCAGTCGACGTACAAGCATTGCTGAAACATCTTGAGTTTAATGTCTTCAAGATGT
The DNA here is from genome assembly GCF_922984935.1 of Meles meles. NCBI lineage: Eukaryota > Metazoa > Chordata > Mammalia > Carnivora > Mustelidae > Meles > Meles meles. The sequence goes on from NC_060069.1 coordinate 64,889,026, forward strand.
TTCCACTGTGATTTGACATTGAAATGAGAAGTTATTGTGTGTGCAAAGGGACAGTGACAGACTAGCATGGCCTATAAAAAAATTTTTGTCAAAATAAGATTAAATGAGCTCTTTAAGTAAATACAAAATAAAAATTACATTTGATTAGAAAGTCTTATGCCATTGCTTACATGGAAAGGTTTTTTTACTCCCTTGAGGTATGCATACAATAATGATGAAGCTAACACTCAAGAGTGTCTTAAATTTGATGATATATGGTAAAAGCCAGAACTTAGAATGTTCTAAAGGCCCTTATATGCTCTTACTCTCCTGATACTTTTCTGATTTTATCTCTGAAAATTCTCTCCTTTGCTCACATAGCTCTAGCTGCAATGACCCCCTTGCATTTCTTTGAATATGCCATGAATGCTCATGTTAAGATCTTTGTTTCTGCTGGTCCTTCTGTCTGATATGCTCCCATTGCATACACACCTGTCGGACTCATTTGTTTGCTCTTTCCAGATCTCTACTTAAATGCTACCTCATTAGAGAAGTTTTCCCTACATATCTTATTTAAAATATCTCTGTCTCTCTCAAATTAATTTTTCTATATTTTATACTTTTCTTGTTCTTTTATTTATTGGCTATCTTTCCTCCATTAAAAAGCATTATGGTTCCTGACACACAGTAGGTGTGCTAAGAATTTGTTGAATGAATAAATGAGTAAGTAGACCTCCACAAAAATCTTATGATAGTTAACTGAAATTATTACTGATAGTGACAATATTATCATTCTCCTTATATTGATGAAGAAAGTGAGGTACAGAGAGGCTGAGTAATTAGGTTGAGGTCTCGCAGGTAGTACATGAGTGGCCTTGGATTTGGTGTGTCTACAGTGAACGTTTCTTATTATTGTCTCACATGGCTTACTATTTGAGTGCAGGTCTGAGGCCATTTATGAAGCTAAAGAAAGCAAAACTTGTACAGGACAATGGCTTTCACAAAGCTATCACAGAGCTTGCTGTTGCGATAGCAAAGTCTACCACCCAGTCTCAGGCTCTATGGAGCAATTTTACAATCAATTCTGTTATTTTACTAATTCTTTAGGGGTGCCATTGCTTAAGGTGTCTTTCCATTTTAGGGCATTTATAGTTTTGTAGCAGACTCTAGAAGAATGTGAAGGACTCCAAATCCCTAATAATTAAATACCTAACTCAGGGCCATTGGGAACTTTTTTTTGCCCAGCATATACTCATGATGTCCATCAAATCACAGCAGCTTCCCACTCAGCTCCAATGCATGCCTGCTACTTTATCCTGGCCAAATGGGGACCACTTTTCCAATCTGTTCAGATGATTAAATGGCTATGCAGAGTGAAGAGCAAGCCATGCTTTAGTGACTGCTATATTGCAGAGATGATACAAAATTATTTTATAATTCCTCTAGCAGCAATAAACATATTTTATTGCTTTTAAAATTCTCTACTATCTCCAGGCCTACTGTAATAATCTCTATAAATAATTACATCAAATTTATCCTGTGTGTTTTACCTTAGAAAAGCCTATTGAGTTGTTGTAAAGATGAAATAAGATAATTCATAAATATACTAAGAACTGTACTTTGCACAGGGTAAGTACCCTGAACTTATTATTATTATTGGTGTTATTATTATTACAAATATTAAATACTCGTATTTTACTTTAGAGTTTAGTGGCCAGAAGTGAAAAATTTGGAAGTAAAAAATAAAGAAATAATTATGTACAACTGAAACTATAGTTTACTTGGAAAATATAAGCTGTGCTACATAAGAATGCTCAAATAAACACACCTTTGAAGAATGAAAGGACAGACCCTTCACTCACATTGTCACTGTGCCTGAAAGGCTTTACCTGGCCTGGTCAACTGCCTCTTGTTTATTCTTCAAGACTATGATTAAATATCGTTACTCAAGGCATCCTTCTCTCATCCCCAAAGCTGGATCAGATACCCTGATCTGCCGCTCACATACTTCTCTTTACAACTGTACTTAGATATCATTAAAAATTAATTTCACAAATAGTTATCTCCTCAGCATTATCAAATGTTCCTTGAGAACAGGCACCAAGTCTTTGTTTATTCCTCCATCTCCAGATCTTAGCAGTATGGCTGCTGTCTGGTAGGTTTCAGTAATAATATTTCTTTAAGGAATAAATTTAACTCTGTTACCCTTGCTTACAGGGAGACTCAAACGGAAAATCCAAAATGTATTTGCATAAAAATATAAGTAATACATTTAGTTGTGTTGTGTTTTCTTCTTAGTGAAATTAGCTTCCTAATAATGTGTGGTATAATGCAAGTTTGGTTTTGTTTGTTTATTTGTTTCTTTGTTTCTGAAGCTGAAGCAAGATTCAAAAGACATCTGCCCTATGTTCTCATTTAAAATCTTTTGTCTTTCTTAAGCAAATAATTTGTGATACACTGGAAGCTGGTTCTGCTTTTTTTTTTTTTAAAGATTTATTTATTTGACAGACAGAGATTACAAATAGACAGAGAGGCAGGCAGAAAGGGAAAGAGGAGGAAGGAGGCTCGCCGCCGAACAGAGAGTCCGATGCGGGGCTCGATCCCAGGACCCCGAGACCATGACCCGAGCCGAAGGCAGAGGCTTTAAGCCACTGAGCTACCCAGGTGCCCCGCTGGTTCTGCTTTTTATGGAGGTGGATATTTGATAAATACACTAGAATTCTCTAGGAGTTCCTATTGGCTTAATTGTCCTTCCATGGCATACGGTCCCAAGGCCCATTCATAATGCAAAAGAAGAAATAAGTGACTTTTTGGTCACCTGGATAAAGGGACATTGGAGCTTACCTTCAAACAAGTTATCACAGACACGTTTCAACATGAAAAACATATTTAATCTGGATCTTCAATTTAACATACATAGGTATCAGCTGAGAGTTTATTTTCAAATAAAGATTTCTGAGGGTGCCTGGGTGGCTAAGCACCTCACTCTTGATTTCAGCTCAGGTCATGATCTCACAGTTGTAGGACTGGCCTCACATCAGGTCCCGCATTAGGCCCCATGTTGGGCCATGTTGGCCATGTTGGACTCCACAGTAACTGGGGAGTATGCTTGAGGATTCACTCTCTCCCTCTCCCTCTCTCATTCCCTCTGTTCATGCTCACTCTCTCTAAAATAAATAAATAAATCTTTAAAAAACAAAATAAAAATTCCTGTTTCCTATTTTCAGAAATTCTGATTTAATAGGTCTGGACTATAACTCAGAAATTGGCATTTTCTAAAAGCACCCCAAAATCCAGAGAAAACTCTCTCCTAAACTATAGAAAGGATATATACATGATATCATATATGTGAATGCTTTGCTATTTTCACTATTTCTCATTAACCTCTGTCCCCAGCATAAGTCTCAGTATTTTCTGAAGAGAGTTCAAACATCACTCTTTGAGGTTATTAACAAGCCACTGAAAAAGTATCCTCTTTTAACTTTCCCATATGTTTCTGACAGGACTAGTAAAACCACCATCCAAGATGATGACTTGTCCCAGAAGGCTGGTTGAGATGTACACTCTCCTGGAAGCATTTATATACTATAAGCCATTACTGAGATTTCTTCATTCTTTGACATGAATTAATTACTGTGTAACTAAATGGTTCAGGAACCAAATACTAGCAGATATTTTAAATTTCTAAAAAGTTGAGGTAAGAAGGAAGACACAGAAAGGAGTTTAGGTCAAACAAGAGACCAAAATATGTGTACTTACTAAGAGGACCAAGTCCAAGAAGAACTGAAAGAAAAGCCAGAGATGAAAAGAAAACTTTGCAATTTCCAGATTACCTAGGACAAGCCTTATTATAATGAACTCATTCATCCATTTGCCCATCCATTTCTATTTATATCAACAAATATCTAAAAAGCGTACAGACTGGACCTGGAATGGTGCTTTCCTTTGGGGCAAAAAAGGTCAACAGGCTGAAAGACATGAATGGTTTCTGTCCTCATGAAGTTTCCATGCCAGCCCAGTCTACTCTAGGGGCAAAGAAAATAGCAATGGTATGAAAAGTGGATCTCATTACATAAATTACCTTCAACTGTGGCTCAGCAATATAGGAAACTATTTAATTTTAATGGTTTAAGAAAAGGTTTTCACGTTCAGTTCACCAACCTTAATACTCTCCCATTACCATATGGTAACGGAAAGCTTCAGGTATTGTTATAAGCACTTTTTTGATAATTAGTAAATAAAAATTTGTAAGATTGTTACATCTCACCATCTATTTTAGAAACAATTTGCATCAAATAGAGCCACCCACTGAATGGGATCACGTAGGCAAGCAATGCATCCATTGACCTATTCAGGCTATTCACTGACTTGAATCTAACACATGAGAGTCATATCTACATGCATTTTCCAGTCAGAGTTATAGATTTTTACAACTGAAAGGAAATTTCAGAAATTTATTGTATATCTCTCTCCCTCTAAACTGGGACCTGTTTGTCAATTGTGAAATCGTCGTAGTGATCTGTGACCAGCATTTCTTTTGAGTGAAATAGCATACCATAGAATAGAAAATAGAGTCATGGTCTGCACAAAGGATACAATTCTGGGAAACATGTTTCCAGTGCTTAACATACACTGTGTATACTGTGTCACCAGGCAAAATGTGTTACTACGGATGAGTGCCTAAACAGTTTGGAAGTCACTGGTCAAGGGCTGTTGCATAGCAAGCTGGGACCAAAACCTTTAGTTTCTCTCCTGTCATGCATTCCCAACATTATCTGACTTGGTATACTTTATTTGTAAAAATGGAAATGTGCAACTATCAAGGCACTGTGCTTCCCCTAAGGGATCTAAACAGCCTTAAAAATACAAAATATTTAACTCTATTCTTTTTTTCATAAAACTTTCAATCATATTAAATTCTGGCAGATGATAAATAAACAACAATTTCAGAGCAGATTACATCAAATTCTATTAAAGACTAAAGTCCATGCTCGAAGTCCACTAACTCTAAGGGCTGCTAGAGCATCATCATACGGAATTGTCTAGCCGAAGTTTCTTTTGTTAGATGCTTCCTTAATGAACTTCTCATGACAATACAGTGCAGGGATGGGTTTAGAAGTGGTTAAAAACCATCTGCTAAGGCTGGAGTCACTTAATAAAAAGTAACTTGTAATGGTTGCTGGAGGCGAAATCAAATACTAGAAATGCATTCAGGTGCTGGGATCAAAGGCACAGTTTCATTGATTAATGTGTCAGGATAAGTGGTCTGAGGTAGTCCCCTCCTTTCAGTGCATTCAGTGTGCTTCCGTTGCTATGATATCTTCATAAAGATACATAGCAATTATTCACCTTGGAAAAGTAGGCAATAAATGAGCATTCAAGGAGGAAAAAATCCTAATTAAAAGGCCAATTTATCAAATAATAATCTAAGCTACATTATACTTCATCCTGATTGCAGCGTTCTCTCTTGGACTTAAGGATACATTTGGCTCCCAGCAACACTGGAGCTCATTATAATCATCATTAAAATAACACTTTTCTCAAGCCAGCAGGAGTTGGGTGTCTCGCGGAAACTGTGCATTCAGCCCCTGGGAAGAAGGAGTATCAGGCAGTACATCAAGTGGTCCCTCAGGATAAACCTGAATGGGCTCTGATGAGCTCCGAAGGGGTGCGATCCCAAGGTCTTCTGGAGGCGAAGACCCTGCTGCCTCTTATTTCCTATACATTAGTAACACTTAGGCTGTTGTAAGAGGGAGACCAGAGTTTAAATAAGTCACTAGAAAGTGACTTATGACTTATAACTTATGACAAGTTATATATTGGTGCTTCAAACTGAAATGCAGACATTATGTATAGATGATATAGATTTTACACACGAACAAAAATTATCTTATTGAGAAACACTTGTGTATTTAGGTAAAATGAATATATCTACATAATCATGACCCCCTCCAACTAGAAAGTGAGAACTATTTTAGTCCAATTCAGAAATTAGAAAGGTCTCTAAAGATTAATTCCTTTATTTATTTTTTTTAAAGATTTTATTTATTTATTTGACAGAGAGAGATCACAAGTAGGCAGAGAGGCAGGCAGAGAGAGAGGAGGAAGCAGGCTCCCCACGGAGCAGAGAGCCTGATGCGGGGCTCGATCCCAGGACCCTGAGATCATGACCTGAGCCGAAGGCAGCGGCTTTAAAGATTAATTCCTTTAAATCCCTCTTCTAAAACTTCGAAGTCATTGCGTCTGCCACCTCTTTTATACAGTCAGTCTTGACAGGAAACCAGTAAAAAGGCAGACTCACTCAAATTTGTTTTGCAAAATAACTCAAAAATTTTATACTAGCGGTAGAATTGTTTTATGAATATCACTGGCTATTGTAAACATGTTCAGTTATTAGGCACATTTAAAAATCCTTCAAATAACATGCAACTCTGCTATTTTTATTTAAATGTTTGTTGTTCAGAAGTTGAAAAACAATCAAAATATAAAAAAGAAATATTTTGTTAAAAAAAAGTCTGAAACTCTGTTTTCCTAGTGTCATGATATAAAGAACACTGTGAACAGGATAAGGATTTTTTTTTTTTTCATTTAAACATTCAACAGAAGCAGTGTGTGGAACGGTTTATATATTCTTGACTAATGAACTGTCTTTCTGCAAAAACGATGGATGCTACTTATTTAGGTAATTTAATTTTTCTTAGCAATGTAATATCAGGCAGCAAAATAAGAACTTCTGTACACCGTCTGATGGGCAGAAAATAGAAAAGTGAAACCAAGTTTGTTTGTAATAGAAGGGATATAAAAACCTTTCTCCCAAATAGTTCACCTAGTCCCTTTTGGCTGTTTTTATTCTGTAACAGTACAAAACAAAATTCTCAAACATTAAAGCTCTTTAATAAGCGAGATGAATCACACTAAGAAAATCATTCTGATATTACTTACTAGCTAAGTGTTCCCTGGCAAGCATTTCACTTTCTCTAAACTGCAGTTTCCTCATCTGGAGGTCTCAGTATATACCTACATCGCACTGTAAGAATTAAGTGAGCCAGTGAAAAACAAACAAAACCATTCAACATAGTGGTTAGCATATATTACATACCTTATCAATTATTATTAAGCACAGCCATAGGAATATGTACTTCCTGATCTGTATTGAGTTCACTTTTCAAAGCTGCTTGAAAGCAGGAACCAAATAGCACACTGTGGTTCTTAACAAAAGTGACTCAGAAGTAAAATGACTTGCTCTGTGCCCTCACAGTTTTCTGTTGCTCACTCTCTGACTCACTTAGTGATCAGCTTGGTCTCAGTGCCACTCCAAGCTGGAAAAAGTACTGTCCCTCCTCTCGGGAAATATAAAGGGTTCAATATGTCGGATGGCATTTCAAAGAGCCTCACTGCCAGTCGGGTTCCATTCTTCATCCTTACCTCCTTGGGTAGCTGGGCTGGCATTTCATGGGGACTCAGCATCAACTTGGTTGCCCAATTCCAGTAACGAGTATAAGCAACGACAATACTTAAGTGGGCACTCCTAAGAGCAGGTAGAAGACAAGGATGACAGGGAGACATACACCTGGCAAAAGAGCAAGTCCCCTCAGCCTCCATTTTTTTCTTTTAAGCCTTTGGTTGACCTGACCTTAGAAATAGAAAAATAATGAGTCTTGCGGCCTTCACACATTAGCACAGGAAACACAGACATGCAGAAGTAGTAGCTTTAACATTTTGTGCTTCACTAGGGAACTTCTTTCTTTATGTTCCAACTTGGGAGATTACCTTTTGTGCCCTTGACCTGAAAAGCAAATACGCACTAATTTTTCTTCTATTGTCACCAGAAACAAACAAGCCCACTGTTGGGTTCTCGAACAGAAAGCACCTAAATTGCAGTATTTGTAAAATATTACCCTGAATCATTTAAATCCAAAAAGATGGCAAGAAGGAGCTCAACAAAACTAGGTACCCAACATAAAAATCAATGCTATTTGATTATTTTTATCTCATGAGCTTATATGTTTCCTATTTCTCCAATATGGCAATCTCGGGGCCTTCCATGTAGCTAAATATTGAAAAATAAATGTGTATAATAAATGGGAATCTGAGTTCTAGAGTCTCAAACTTGTAGCCAGATATTCAAATTTTGCCCATACAAGTGTTTAGTTTCACTGACATAGAACTTTAAAATATTAGTTTTAACTTGAATGCCCTTAAGAGGTATACATACTCCCAGGTCATTACAGGAACCATGAGTCTTGACTTGCCTAGGGACTACCCAATTTGTTCTTTCAGGGTAACTGATTGGTTCTTGTTATGTTTCTGAGTTTGCTAAGCCTGAACTACATGCCTCCAAAGTATGTATTACCTCCAAGGTGTCTAAGATATAAAGGAACCTTGTTGTTAAAAGAGAGTTAACAAAATGTTTACAGGGGCAATTAAAAATTTAAATATTAAAATTTCATTAACAAAAGCCCTGCTATTCGAGGCATGGCACATGTGTGCTGTGGGCCATTCAATGGACATTGTAGGCATAGACTTAGAGAGCACTCATAAACCAAGTTCTAGAAAATTAAGTCATTTTTAAGCAATATTACTTACTTTTAGTATGCAACAATTGGAAATAATTCAGAAACATTGCATTTAAAACTGAGTTTAGATATTTGAATGCTGAAAAAACTAGACTGTGCTAGATAGTAACGTAAGAATGAAATTAATCCTGGAAAATCTATGCAGGGAGTTTTTTTTTTTTTAATGTGAGTAGGAATACAGCTAATAATAGAGTATTAGATTACAGGTTAAACATGGCAGTAATGAGATTCCAGAATCTATAGTTCCAAAGACGTCAAGAAGGGCACGCTGGGTACCTTGTTGGTCCTTTTCTATTTTATGTATGGCTAATATTTTCCACTATATCTTTAGTATGTTCATTTCAACTTTCTTACATTGTCAGATTAGATATATATTTACTCATTAAAAATTTGAAAAATCCATAATTAGTTGTGTCTATCTAATGTCAAATTTAATTAAAGAGATGTCTATCACCAGTTTGGCATGGCATGAAAGCAAAATTAATGTTAGATGGACAAATATATTAATTTTCAACATGTAAGTATTGCATTAAGTATTTATACTTTTAAAGCCTATAGTTAACACCATAGTTTCAAAAACATTACAAAGGCACTAAAAATGCAAACACAGTTTTAAAAACATAGACACCACCCCAAAGGAAACCATTGTTAACAATTTGGTGCATATGCATCTATTTTTCTTCTTTTCTGGATATATGCATGTGTGCAATATACTGAATTGGTTATTGGTCCCGTTAGCAAATACCTAGACTCTCCCAACCAATGCATATACTCATGACTATAGCTATGTCTGTTTTGATTATTTGATATGCGTTGTGTCTCTGGCATACAGAAACTAGATTTCTCAATATCTACATGCCCTACAAATACATTAAAAAAGAAACAATACCACAATACAACAGAAATTATGTTATTGAGAACCCTGTTCTTAAAATAAAATTAATATACTGAATTACTCATTGGTTTAAATATAAAGCCTTTTTTCCCTTAAGTGCACATAAATTAAGATCAGCATATTTGAGTTATTATCATCATTGAGATATTTGTGCCATTATCTAACTGACAACTCTAAAATATACTCATGTGTTTCACATATGATCATTACCACCCCTAGACTTAGGTAAGATGGACCCTGTACTGGGCCCTATACTTTGTAAGACCTCACTATGGTTCCCTGCCGTCCAGCACTCCTCAGGGGACAAAGAGACTACTGAACGAAATAGATATGTCCATCTTCAGTGTCCAGTACCTTTTCTAGACTATTCTCCAGGTATTTAAGACTCTGACATTTCCTGCCTTAATGACTCCTGAGCCCAATACAAGGCCTGTGCAGGCCTCTTTCCTGTTTCATCCTCCTGAAGGTAAAATACTCAACAAGTATATATCTCCCAGATCAGAAGGTTGGCCAAGATACAGACTCTTGTGGCTGGGAGTTGCAAGTTGAGGGGCTAAGAAGTATGATTCCCTAGAGGTGAAGTACATAAATCTCTTGTACAGCACTGAGCCTGCAGTAGAAAGGTAATGGATCAGGCAACAAGTGAGGGGCCTCCTCTTCTGCCAAGGTCTAATGTGGACGTTGAGTAGAATTCTAAAATCAAAACTGGGATTCTAGATTATTATGAAAGCATATCTGTTGGGGAACCTGGGTGGCTCAATTGGTTAAGCATCTGCCTTCAACTCAGGTCATAATCCCAGGGTCCTAGGACGGAGCACTGTGTCAGGCTCCCTACTCAGCAGGGAGCCTACTTCTCCCTCTCCCTCTGTCTGCTGCTTCCCCTGCTACTACACACACTGTCTCTCTCTGTCAAAATAAGCAAAATCTTAAAAAAAAAAAAAAAAAGAAAGAAAGTATATCTATCAACATAGTCCAGGAGAACATATTTAACAGTTTCAAACTTATTCTACAATTTTTACATGTTTTCCCATACCCCGCAAAACTTTTAAGGACAGGACTACATAATTAGTACTCTTAACATCAATGTAAAACTGTGATGATCAAAACATAATTTCTTCTGTAACTGCTAATATAAATTCCATCTGATGGTAAGGAGTTTTACCTGTCACTGTTAATTAAAACTGTGCTTTGTCACCTGTGATGATCCATTTATTACAATAAAAGTCATTAACTTTTGAACCAATAACAAATTTTGAAACATAATTGCAAGGGCTATTTTATTTCTAAGGGTAGGTAGCAAAATTGCCTTAATATTCAACAATGGTGAGGTAATTTTTAATGTTGCCATATCCCTATCTCACAGTTCATTGGGCTTAGTATTGGTAACAGGCATGCTATAATTTTTCAGTTTCTTAATTAGTTTTAGTCATTAATTTAACTATTCTATCATACAAGAATGTAAGCATAACCCTTTTGCGAGTTGATTTTTCTTTCTGCATTTACTAAACAATTTCTGATCGATGCATATGGTTGTACATTTACATACAAAATTTTGTTATCTATTTATATTCTTAAGAATCACATCACTGGGCACACATCGGGAGAGGGGAACTTGGTCTTTTTTTTTTTTTTCTTTAAGATTTTATTTATTTATTTGACAGGCAGAGAGAGAGGTGGAAGTAGGCTCCCCACTGAGCAGAGAGCAAGATTCAGGGCTCAGAGACCCCGATGCGGGGCTCGATCCCAGGACTTTGGGATCATGACCTGAGCCAAAGGCAGAGGCTTTTACCCACTGAACCACCCAGGCGCCCTGGAACTTGGTCTTCTTATTTATCTTCTACAGACATAAAAATTCACATCTTAGCTCTAATAATAATATTTATGTTTATATAAAAGTGTACAAAACACTTGTCAAACTACTATATTGCTTATTCTTTATTACTACTTTGTGAACTATATTATTATCACCTTCATTTCACAGAGTTAAACTGAGTTTCATAGAAGATAAGGAACATCCCCAAAGTCACAAAGACATTAAGTGGCAAATTCTCTGACTCTAAATCCATGTTCTTTACCAGAACACCATAGTCACAAAAATCATACCCTTTATGGCAGACAACAATGAAAATTTATAAGTACACAATATTGACTTCCTACCCTCCCCAAATCAATAAATATTGTCAAATCATAAGGTATCTCTGGAGGATACAAATGGGCAAGAGATAGTTTCTGAAACCAGAAACCAGAAACTATTACCTACTAATGCTGAAGCGAAGAGGCATCTAAGTCAAATTAAAGAGAATGAGGTAAGTGTCCCAGAGACGTGCAAGGTATCACAGATGCTCTAAGGAGGGAGATAAAATTTCTGAAAGGAGCAATCAAAGAAAAGCTATGGCTTAGTAGAGACAGTGGAATATGAGCTTAGCTTTCCAGAACGAATCAAGGTAAAGAGGGAGAAATCTATGTAAATGAAATGGCATCAACAAATGCTTGTAATAGGAAGTAGGTATTTTTTGCCTATGTCTACACCTAGGTTTGTACCTATATCTCTGTCTACATCTCCATCTATGACCTAGATCTAGATCTACAGGTAAATATACATTACACATTCGTTAATACCGGTTAAATCCGATGGCTGAAAAGACAATTAGCCCACTAATAACAAAGAACAGCAGATTTAAAAAATAATCAGATACATTTTAGCCTATCAGAGTAACACAGGAAAAAAAGATAGTTAAAGGCAATGTGACTGAGGGATGTTTTAAAACGTTGATGGTAGGAGTGTAAAACGGTATTAGCTGCCTGAACATCTTTGAGCCTGCAAATCTAATTCCAGGAACCTATGCTAAGGAGATAATTGAACAACTATACAAAGATGTATGAATAAGAACATTTATTAAGGTAGTATTTATAATGGAGAAAATTTGAAAACAGTCCAAATCTTAAACACATGGAATTGTTTCAATAAATTACAGTACATCTATTTCTAAAAATGATAGATCTACACGTATTAACAAATCCTCATTATATTAAATAAAGAGAACAAATGATAGGACAGTAAATACCGTTTGCCTGTATTTAAGTAGATAAAATAAATGACATATGCACAAAAATATGGAAAGGTCTGCATCAAATCATACACAATATTTATCTCTGAAAATAGGACTACAAGGAACTTTCAAATTCTATTTAATACTTATACTTCTTGAATATTTCCAAGGAGTATGCAAATTATTTCTAGTTTAATTATTTTAAGTCTAGTTACTGTAAGTTGTCATAATTCATAATACATAATTCTTCCCAAACCCTATTGCATAAAAGTGATAAATTACTCAATGTCATTTAGGTTTTTTTTCCTTGGTTATATTTGATCTGGAGACCACAAAACAGCACTACTACAACTGGTTTTCATAAAGCCTACATAACCTGAATACAAAAGAGGTTTTTGTGGCCAAAATGTCCAGAACAGCATGGACAAGTTTAAAGGATCATGCTCTCAAAGGAGACTACACTCATATAAGACAAAATAAAAACAAGCCAGGTTTTCTCCATGACAGAATAATTATTCCACTCATTTTTATGACAAGAAAGTAAAATTATTTTAAATAAAACTTTCTACTTGTTAAGTTTATTCTTAGGTTTTCTATCTTCTTCATCTCTTTTCCATAAAAAAAAAATCACTCAAATTGCCTTTTAATAAAATTTAAATTAGCTAATTTCTTATACAACTGTAAACCCGTTTCAGGATTTCAAAAATTTTAGATATTCTTCAAAGCAACAATGCACATTTTTCCTTATCTGAAATCCATTACTCAAAATGGAATCTTCCAGGTAATATAAAGGCATTTCCCTGTTTCTTCTTTTATCCAGGGAAAGAACAGAAAGAAAGAGAGAGAGAGAGAAAGGCAGGGGTGGTGAGAAGAAAGAAGGAAGGAAGGGGAAGGGGGGAGGAAAGAAGGAAGGAAGGAAAAGAGGTTCAGGAAGAAAACATCCTAGTACCACTGGTTGCTATGAAAATAGTTTCATAATGACCTATATATCCAAAATGACATGCCCACCCAACTACTCTCCAGTATATTTCACTGTGGATCCTAAAAATTCATATGACATTTTTCCAAACTTAGCTTTAGGTTTGCCACTAGATTCAGGTCACAAATTCTTCTAGCTTCTATTACTTCAGTAAAATAAATAAATAAATAAAATAAGGTTTCCAAAGGATATTAGTTGAAAAATAATATCGACTTGTACATGCATATGTCTAAGGTTGTCAGTGCCTTTTGGGGATTGATAATGTCTGACATCATAGATTTGAGAGAAGATGGCTTGTCAACTGGAATGGGAAAAAGCCTATGCAAAGGAATTTTTCAGTAAAGAAAACTGTCAAGATTGAAAGCACTTTGACTATTATTGATGATATGGTAGCAGGATTAGAGTTGCCTGAGCAAATGGTATCTGGCTAACATGTTGAAGATACAGAGAGTAAAACACTGTTAAGTTCAAGTCCAATGGAACAGTATTCAAACAGTTCGCTGCCACTTGGTGAAAGAGTTTTGGAAAAATGAATACCTGTCCGTCACCACTCTCTGACAGAAAACTCCAAGGTAATGTGCACTTTATAGGGGCTTCCCAACATAGAAATGACAATGATTTTCATCATCATTAAATTGTTCACAGTAATCTGATTGAGTCTTCCTGCATCATGGGGAAGGTAGCAGGCAAAGTGACCAAAACAACTCAGTAAAACTTTCACTCCGACGCACATTTCTCTCCAAAAGAAAAAAAAAATTTAATTTGTAAGATTTTAGATACTACTTTTATCAGATCCCACCAGTGAGTCTCTGACTCATCACATAAATTGATCTCGCTCATAAACAAAATGATTGCTACAACTGTTATGAGCACTTTTGAAAAGTGTCTCTATTATTTACCTCACTGAGCAACAAATAATTCCCAACTGGCAATTGATAGCAAATAAATTATTCTAGTTGAACAAATCCATACGCACTAAAAGACTACAGTTTGGCCAATTTCTGACCATTCTTTTAGACAATGGAATTACCACGTCACTTCAGAGAATGGATAAAGACTTTCTCGTCTACAATTGAGAACATAATTATTTTAGGGACAATGTCAGACATCAGGACCCACTGCCATGTGCCAGACTTACATAATATCTTCTTCTCCATAGCTTATACCTCCCAAACCAAGTTTCGCACTGGCTCACAATTACTCTGTGTACTCACAAGTAACTGAAGCTTCTGCATCTGCTACTGCAGGTAAAAAATAAAAAGCAGGCAATAACACAATATGTGTGTGATTTAAGGAACAGTTCTGCCACAGCCTCTAATTGCTCTCAGGATCTGAATTGGCAAAACCATAAGACATTCAACAAAAGGCTCTATGCAGGTAGGCCTATAAAACCTAATTATTTCTCACAAAGCAGACCATTCCATTTAAAATAAAAGAAAGCTATGAGCAATAAAGACCATGCCAATAACAATTAGTCTTCTGCACACATGATTAGACTCAGAAAGATAAGGAAGCCTCTAAATTTAATGACGAATCCCATATTTCTGGTGGGGTTCAATATTCTGTGCTAATTATCTTGAAAGACCTTGTGCTACTTAAAAGTACTGGGACTGCAAAGTACTACACCATCTCCATGGATTCACTGTTAACATTTAACTCTGATATTGAAATACACTTGGATGTATAAATTCAGGCTTTTTTTTTTCGTTTCTTAAAACTATTTTTAGGAATGGTTTTAACCTTTTGCCAACTGTAATATTTACTGATATGTATGTAATTCAGCATTTTATAGGACTTAAAAAAAAAACACCTTAGTAAGGCAGAGAATCCTATTTTAAAGAGGAATTAAAATGAATTTTTTTTTAAAAACCCAACCAGTAAATAAGCCAGTGTAAAAAGGGATTTCAGAGCATGGAATCCTATCTGCTGTTTACCAAACGTTTTTTTAAAAACTTATTTAAAATGAATGATGCAAAGGAAGACAGAATGGACCCATCAGAATTCAGGAAACAAACGTTAATGTAAAATTTCTTTATTAAATAGAATTGCCATGCCTCTTCTAAGTAGAAAAGATTTGTTCTTTCACATGGCTTTGTACTAATTTGGTTCTGTAAAGGGTACTTTCCTACTAGTATGCAAATGTAACTTCAGTTAATATAAATAGAAGTTATCTACACACCACAGCTGTGCAAAATACCAAAGTTGAAGTTATTGGTAGTGTTTAATGTATGTTATTATTAAAAAAAACTTAAGTAATGTAATGCCAAGAAAATTCTAGATTTATAAACCACAGAGAGAAAACACTATCTTTGCCATTAGAATGGGATGGTCAGGAAAGATTTCATTTTCTGCTGGACTGTATTTAATTTGAAAATGTTTATAGTCTTTGTGAAATAAAAGAGAATCCTATTGGCATTCAAATAATATTGGTTGAAAGAAAACCGTTTTAATTTTGTTTCTGAAATTGTGGAATAAGAAAACAAGTAAAAACATTTTTAAAGCCACAGGGAAGCGGAGGAGTCTTCTTTTTCCCTAACTGCACAATAGTTAGTGTCTCCATAGAAACTGAGAGAATTGCAGTAAAGTGTCATCAACAAACCAGGGCTTCGAAACTACACACAAGTATGTTTCCATAGACATTGAAAAACACATGTATATGTCCTTCCCCCAAATTAAAGACAATTATTAAATCTTTGAAGAGCAAGAACAACAGCTCAAAATCACAGAGATCTCTTAATGAAACTAAATTCTTTTTTGGTCATCATTTATTGAAAGACCTATAGATAATAAGGAAAATTCCTTGGACGTCGTGATTAAAGACTTCTTTGCAGAATCTTGTTCCTTGTTAGTTATCAATTAATTATAATTACACTGGTTTATTTTGCCTTCCTAACTAACAAGTACCAAGAGGGCAGGGGCCATGGCTAGTCAGTCTGTGACTGTCTGCCTAGTCTGGAATTTAGTGAGACATATATAAATTCTTGTTCTGAAGTGACCCTTCTCTGGCTCTATCCCTTCATTGTCAGGTCCACTTTTACCCCTACTCCTTATCACAACATTTGAAAACACTTCGAGCTACCTTATGACCGTGCAATTGCACTACTGGGTATTTAGCCCAGAGATACAGATGTAGTGAAAAGAAGGGCCATATGTACCCAATGTTCATAGCAACAGTGACCACAATCGCCAAACTGTGGAAAGAGCCAAGATGCCCGTCAACAGATGAATGGATAAGGAAGATACGGTCCGTATATACAATGGAATATTATGCCTCCATCAGAAAGGATGAATACCCAACTTTTGTATCAACATGGACGGGACTAGGGGAGATTATGCTGAGCAAAATAAGTCAAGCAGAGAGAGTCAATTATCATATAGTTTCACTTACTTGTGGAGCATAAGGAATAACATGGAGGACATTAGGAGAAGGAAAGGAAAAGTGAGTTGAGAGAAATCGGAGGGGGAGACAAACCATGAGAGACTGTGGACTCTGAGAAACAAACTGAGGGTTTTGGAGGGGAGGGGGCTGGGGGGTTAGGTGAGCCTTGTGGTGGGTATTAAGGAGGGCACATATTGTATGGAGCACTGGGTGTGGTGCATAAACAATAAATCTTGGAACACTGAAAAAATAAAGTTTAAAAAAAAAGAAAAGAATAAAAAGACAACACTTCTTAAATACTGACCTTTTGAATGCAAATATTTTCATACCCTGAGACAGAGGCAGTATGACAGAAATAACCAAACAGTGGTCTTGAGAGCCTTATGTAACCCACAATTTAGTCTCATCTCTTGCTAACTAGCTACATTACCTTAAGCAAGTCACTTATCTCCTCTGGCTATAGTTACTCAAGGGCAATAGGCTTGTATCACTACAATTTATTCCAGATCTATTATTTGAAAAGGATGAAGGGTATGACTCAGGGTTGAGTCTGAATCACTGTGTTCTAATTTGAACTTCAGAACTCCATATTCTAAAGTTGAAACGTCATATAAACTATTGCGTATTAGTTTTCTGTTAACAAGTTACCACAAATTTTAGTGCTTTAAAATGCCAGAAATTTATTATCTGACAGTTCTAGAGGTCAGAAGTCTGAAATCCGTTTCCCTGGGGTAAATTAAGGTGTCAGCAGGACAGCATTCTTTCTGGAGGATTTGGGGAATCACTTCCTTGCTCTTTAAACCTTCTGGGGGCTACCCCCTTTCCTGGCTCAAAGCACCACACTGCATTCTCCCTCCTTCCTCACTCCTTCTCTGACTGGATCTCTCCTGACACTTGTGATTACATTTGTTCCACCCAGAAAAGTCAGCATAACCTCCTCACTTTAAGACACCTAAATTAATCATATCTGCAAGGTCCTTTTTGCCATAGGAAGTAACATATTTGCAAATTCCCCTGATTAGCATGTGGGCCCATTATTCTGACTATAGCTTCAGAAAAACTTCAGATAAACTTTAATGGGATTTTCTGGCACCTCCGTGAGGTCTGGATTTTAAGATTCCCATTAGCCACTCCCAAACACACACATTAGCACTCTTCTCTGGCTTCTCAGTAATTGGCTTATCTTGCTATACACCAGTCATAGCTTTTATAGAAAGTCTTTTGCATGCAGAAAATAAATGTGACAGAAATCTTTAGAGACTGGATTGGATTCAGGTAATAGTTACACTTCAAAAACACAAATGAAGGTTTCTGCCTGAAGATGATTCATCAAAGAGGAGAAAATAGGCATTTCATTATGTACAGATGTTATGAAAACTCCATGAAAATATGACAGAAGTTCTGCACTCAACACAAGAAACTCATTATGAAAACATAAACCACTACTGTTCAGCTTTCTTCATACAGTCCTAATGATGGTGGAATTTGTTTCTACCTGTAGAGTACAAAGTACATTACAGCTATACAGAGGGAGGTCTGGGTATATCTTCTCACCTCAAGAAAGCCACTAAGAAGGATTCACATCTATAACAAGGCAGTTCTCTGTAAGATTTAATTAAAATGAACTAATCTGGTTCTTTTGATTGCTTTTAAAATTATCTTGTTTTTTTCCAAGAAATGGAACATTATAAAAAGTAAGGAAATATATCACTTCCACAGTAGTGATTAACATGAGTGCAGTTACAAGAACCTTTGTAGATATACAATTAACAATAATATTTTAGTATATTTCCCGGGAGTCTGTGGTTTTTGGCAATTGGGAATACATTTCATTTTGCTGATTTACTCCATTGCCCATATCTTACCCAGTTATTTCCCAAAAGATGAATAACTGGCTACGTGGAGTTTCATCCTTCTGATAGAAAGAATGTAAATTTGCTCAGTTTGGTAGGTGAGTTGGCTCTTTTTAGCCACAAAGGTCCACTTAATAAATTATTACTTCTAAATGGTACCTCTGTGGCCAGCAAAGTGTTCTGTTTTGTTTCTTTTCTTTTCTTATCATCTAACCCTCCATTGGTGGGCAATTTTCTCCCCACCAGTGGGAGAAAAGAGTTCATTTTTTGGGAAACATTTACAGCATCTGTATTACCCATTCTTCAAAAAATTGCCTGCTGTTACTCCTATAACCTTTCTATATTATTCTTCCCCCAAACGTTAAGACATAAAATACTCCATTATATTACAATTCCCATTTTCACAAAGGAAAACTAGTAGTCAAGGCCACAGAGGGTATGTTGTGACTCAGTACTGAGACACAGAACTGAGATCTGTGACTTTAAACCTATTTCTGTTGCTTAGTTCACAGAGACAGGAAGTTTACATTTATACTCACTGCAAGAGCAAAATATTTCAAATAATCCATGAGAAAGCAGAACAGTTTTTACTTCTGCCCTGAAAAAATCAGGCCATCTGGCTGCCCTCATGACACATTTGAATAAGAATATCAGGTTGAAAATTTAGGTCAAAGCAAACCAAGAGAAAAGAGCTTGACAAGAGGAGGCTAATGTATCTAATGTCAGGTTGATTTTGGATTTGCCCTAAAATTTAGAAATGTACATTTCTAAACTGTATTGTTAATATTTAGTTTGGATTCTTTTATCTTATGTTCGTACTTGGTAAATCAGCATGAAATTTGGGCTTCGAAATGAAAAAAAAGTAGACAGAATACAGAATAAAATTAAGATAGAGGTTATACCTACTTTTTAAATCTCTCCTTTCTCAGAAAATGCTTATTCATACTTAGGGAAATAAAAAACAGCATACATTATAACAATTAATAATCAAGTTGTTGAAAATATCTATGTATGTACAACTCTATGATGCTCAAACTGCCATTAAGTTTTAAATCAGAGTCATACATATGTCTGTTTTGAAGTAAGGCTTTGTAAGGTGTTTTTGTTTTTGTTTTTGTTTTTTTTTAAATATTTTATTTATTTGACAGAGAGAAATCACAACTAGGCAGAGAGGCAGGCAGAGAGAATGGAGGAAGCAGGCTCCCTGCGGAGCAGAGAACCCGATGCGGGGCTCGATCCCAGGACTCTGGGATCATGACCTGAGCCGAAGACAGAGGCTTAACCCACTGAGCCACCCAGGCGCCCCTGTTTTTGTTTTTTTAATGAGGTATCCCATATTTTTAAGGCCATGTCCTATTTAGAGAAGGGAAATGTATTTTAGTATTCACACCATTATCAGTCTTGATTACAATTATGAATGAAAGTAGAAAAGTAGAAGGTGCATATAAAAGCAAAAATTAAAACCAACATATTAAAGTTTGCAGTAGTGAGGTCATATGTGTTTTACAAATTATGTAATGCTATTAATCCAAATAAAAGAAAATTTAGATTAATTTTATATTAATTACCTTCAATTAATTATAAGAAGCATTGTGACAAGTGATATAAGTCATACTATTATTAAGCTAAGTACACATAGGACTAAAGTAATTCTATAATTCCAGTCAAAACATATTTGTCAGCTTCACTGAATAATTAATTCATCTAAAATTGTTGTTTAGAACTGGATTAATTTTCTCACTTTTATACAATGAAACAATGAATAGATGTTCCTAAGATTGTCTATTGCAAGGATTTCATCACTGTTACGGGTAGGACCAAATAGAATAGTAATCTAAGAAATGGTTTTGCCATGATTAAGAGGACAGAGGGTCCTAGATATTTATTGTTAAGAATTCAGTTTTCTTTTTTTTTTTTTTTTAATGTTTAGTCGACAGAGAGAGATCACAAGTAGGCAGAGAGACAGGCAGAGAGAGAGGAAAGCAGGCTGCTCGCTGAGCAGAGAGCCCGATGTGGGGCTTGATCCCAGGACCCTGAGATCATGACCTGAGCTGAAGACAGAGGCTTTAACCCACTGAGCCACCCAGGTGCCCCAGAATTCAGTTTTCTAACTGCAGTATGTCCAAAAGTTTTCTCATTCCATCACTGGCATTCTCCTAACCTCAAAGAGGTAACTAATACCAAGAGAGAACAAAGTGAAGGCTTCTTCTTTTCTCTTTTTTTTTCTTTAAGGATTTTATTTATTTATTTGTGAGAGAGAGAGAGCACACAAGCAGGGAGAGGAGCAGGCAGATGAGAAGCATATAGAGATAGAAGATAGAGATAGAAGCAAGCTCCCCACTGAGCAAGGAGCCCAATGTGGGACTTGATCCCAGGACCCAGAGATCATGAACTGAGCTGAAGACAGAGGCTTAACTGACTGAGCTGCCCAGGAGTCCTAAGTGAGTTTTTGAAACTAATCATTCATTCATTTGGGAAAGCTTGCCTTGTTTATGTGGGCAACAGAGTCAGAATTTCAGACTTTTTTAGGTAATATAGGAAAAAATTATCTAGCAAACATCTTGCTCTTTGAGAACACGTATTTCTTTTGTATGTTCCACAGGGCTTGGTACAGAACAAGATATATGCTAAGAACTGAATAAACATTGTACCCAATTGAATCTGAAATGCAACTATCATTTTAAGGTATCTTGCCATCAGTGGGTGAACCCTTACAAATCAAAGGGAATATGGTTGTTCTCCCATTAGAAAGTTCATGAAACCATTAGGTAATCAGAATCTATTTAATGGAGTGGTTTGGGAGGTCTCTTATTTCTCATCAGTGGAAGAATAGGTATTTGGAAGAACACCTGAGCCCTGATTTTGTTTTCATTTGCATGGGGGGGGGGGGGATCTTCCATTTAATATTTTAATATTGCAATGTAATGCCTTTTTTCCCTGAATTTCCATATCTTGAAAAAACAACAAGAGCACCATTTTCATCAAGCAGAATTTACTGATTTTCTAATAGTTGTAGAATGGAGGACAAGGCCCCACAAGTCAGGAGTTATTGCTCAGTGGTACAGCATTTGACTGCAAAGCCCCACAAGTCAGCAAACTTTGGCAACAAAGCCAATCAACAAAGCAATCATTTTCTTAAGGATATATGGACCTCATAAACTAAAACATGAGCAAGCAGAAAGAAATAAAGCATATAAATTTTTTTTCTCACTTTTTAAGCCTTACCTTAATGCTTTTAGGTCACTGGTTACTCCTCAATGTACTAGAGCACACATTTACAAAATGGCCCCCGTAATTTGAAAAAATTAATATGCCACTAAAAAGTGAGTAATTAATTCTCTAATCACAGACAAGGTCCAACCTATAGGGGAGAATTGGCATAAAAGTTGGATTGAAAATCTTTTTCCCTCTCCCTAGCTCTCTAACAGACAATATAGACATTCGCATGTTGCTCTCTTAACCTTATTTAAAATCTTCATAAAGCAGACAACAAAAGATAAAAAGGGCCGCTAATTCATTTACAATCACCTCTATCATCATTAACCTATACTGAAATACAGCATGCTAAATAATTTGTAGGCGTTATTTATTTAATTTTCAAAAAAAGGTCTTATAATGTAAGTACTCCACTTTCTTTTTGTATAAGGTAAATAGCTCCACTTTCTTTTTAAACAGACATAGAAACAGAGTCTTAAAAAATTCAGTGCTTGAGGACACATAGAACAAAATATTGACCAAAAAAAAAAAGACTTGAGCCCTGCTCTGACCCACTTCAAATCTTTGGTCTATGTCATATTAACCCTGATAAGGTTTTTCTGTGGATACCTAGGAAATTTAACTGTAATTAAAAATGTGCCTATAGGTTGGCAAACAGGAGACAGCACAAAAATTGAAGAGAAACCTTTAAATTTCTCCATGACCAAAACTAGTAGGGTAATGATATTTTTTTAAATTATATGAGAAGATTGGCATTGGCGATTGCAGCCAGATACAAACTTTGGCTTGCTCTGTGGCTACAACAGACTGTCCATTCTCAAGAGAAACACTGTCTTCCTTCACAACCAGTGTGTTCTTATCTGGCAAGATACTTCTTTTTTTTTTTTTTAATTTTTTTTAAAGATTTATTTATTTGACAGATAGAGATTACAAGTAGGCAGAGAGGCAGGCAGAGAGAGAGAGGAGGAAGCAGGCTCCCAGCTAAGCAGAGAGCCCAACGCGAGGCTCGATCCCAGGACGCTGGGATCATGACCTGAGCTGAAGGCAGAGGCCTTAACCCGCTGAGCCACCCAGGCGCCCGTAACTTCATAATGTCTGCAGAACTCCTTGTAGGTGAATAAAGACAGTAATATAATCGTGGAAGTCAAGATACAGAGACAGGAAGAAATGAAGATCTAGAGAGAATGTTTAGGGGTGCCTGGGTGGCTCAGTCGAATAAGAGTCTGACTCTTGATTTTGGCTCAGGTCACCATCCCACCATCCTGAGATGGAGCGCCTCTCTCCTCCCCTGTTGGGCTCCATGCTCAGCGGGGAATCTGCTTGGGATTCTTTCTTTACCTCTCTCCCTCCACTACTCAAGAAAAATACATAAATAAATAAATCTTTTAAAAAAAAAGAAGAGAGAGAGAGTTTAAATCCTTGGTTGTGGTTATTTCTGGTGATAGTGGCTCCTGTACCATGCCACTGCTTTATTATCCAGTAGATTTCCATTCTTTGGTAAAGTCCATTGGAACTTAGTTTCTTTACACGTACCACAAAGAATTGCACATAAAAGGCTACCACACATTGAGTATTTCAATGTTTACAGGACGCTGCACCAAACTTTCTGTAATGCTCACAGACATCCTATGATACAGATATTATTCTCTGCATTTTACAGTAGAAAAACCGAATGAAAGAGAGAATAATTTGTCCAAGGTTTTACTGCAAGAAGACAAAGTTGAACTAAGTTGAATTAAGCCTAATATGCTTCCCACAATAGTTGCTTGGAGAAAATCTACTATCAAGTAGACTGGTAAACTAGTTACAGGTATCAGATTTAAAAAACAAAACTTTTTAAAGGTACTGTACTGGCTCAAATAGCATTGGAAAATAACAGCATCAAAAGATTCGAATATGAGGACCAGTTTTACCACTAAAACTGTGTCAATAATCCAGAACAATAAATGGGTGGTAATAAAAGCCCGGGTATGAATGTATCCCTGTGGGAGGAACTGTTTTTGAGGAGGATTTTGTGGGTCAGTCAGGGAACCTAACCACCATTTCCTACATAAAACATGTTTTTTATTTCCAAGCTATTGACTAAGAAGTGAATGTTAGAACACAACTCCCTCGAAACTTGGGGACTGACCGTTCTAATAATGTTCAGTTTGCTAGAACACTTAAAATTATAGAGTCATATTTTCAAAGTACTTCTAGGCACTGAAGGTATATATTTTTTTCTTTTTCTCCTGAAAAAGTGAATTCACTACCTTAAAGTGAATTCTTTATGGGCTACTTTATTTAGGCCATAAAACGTATGATTTTTTAAAAATTTGACTAATTAAAAAAAATAGGAGTCCTTCCTTGACTATAAAATTCAACATAGGTAGCTAATAGTCTCTGGAAAAGGCGCAAATAGCCATGCTAAAAGTCTTCCTACCATTACTTAAAAAGTGAGGAGATATATTCTGATCAGGAGCACTGCATAGTATGTTGTGGGCCCTAGATTAATAATCTTACTTTTCAATTTAAAATCAAGGCTGGAGTCTATCACGCAAATAGTATTTTTAATGGTGTCCATGCAATGTCAGGTTTTCACTCTAAATACCAGAAACTATGCACAAAGGAAGTCTTATTTATCCAACCCATATACTCTGACAGAGGAACAGAAACTTATGCAATGTTGCTTCTTTGGTACCACAAAACAATTTAACACACAAAAGATGTCCCATTGAATTAATTCACACATCAATTTAGTTGAAGCCCTCAACGATAGCCATAAATGTATCCCATATAACATAACACAACACACTGAGACTTTAAATGGGAACTTGTTGATACTGGTCACAAGCTTTCAGCACCTCACTTGGCTCCCAAGTGTCCAAACCATTTTCAGTTTGTTTAGCACCTCTAACATTATGCATTTTTATACATTATGTACTGTTTTATTTGGTGGTTCATCTTATCGTATCATTTTCCTATCCTGCCCACAATGGATCCTTGACTTAAACACCCTGAAGAATAAATATAACAGTCAACGGATCTGATTTCATTCAGAGCACAAAGAGAAAAGCTCCAGAGTTTCATAACAGTTGCAACCAGGAGCAACGAATGTGTGTTCCCCACAAAAATCACTAACAGGGTGGGTCTATCTCATAGCACTTCATGTTGATACTTTAGAATTCAGCTTCCTCTGGATTCTTTGCAGCTTTCCAAGGGCTGTTCTCTTCCCATTATTTTCCTTTATCTTTCTATTCTTGACAGTATGTTGTCCTTAAAGCACGTTCTTTTAGGCTTTCTCTACAAATTCCATCCTGTAGCATGGATTAAACTAATACCTCCATATTAATAGTTTTCTAATCATTTGATCTGAATAGTCCAGAGACCCTAAACAAACTCAAGAAAAACTTTTTTGGAAATTTACTTTCCCTTCTCATTCTCCCTAACCACATTGTCCTGTTTTCTTTTTGTTCATAAATTTCCATGCCATCTTCTCCCTGCAAACATTATCTGTGATTCTGTTAGACAGCTAGCATTAGAGGGAATACAGTATCTTTAATTCATGCCTCCAAATTCAGGGGAGTAGGGTTAATATGAGCTAAAGTTCTAATAAAATATGACTATAACCTAGCTGTCAAAGTGATGGTGGGAGAGGGAAATTCTCTTCAATAAATAGATAACTCAATTAATAAATACATCAATACTTTAAGTAACTTTTTTATTGTATTTGAAGTTTCGGTCAAGTTTGAGCTTTTGGTTTAGAATCTCCATTAAATATTATTTGCTAATTATAGCCAGTATTTCTGGTGAACCCTTTGACATATATCAGCAAGCTTGGACTAAAATTGGACCTGCAAACGTTTGCTCTTCTGGTCCAGCTGTAAACTGTAAGTTGGATTTGAATACCTGTGGAGGGATCACTTACTCTTTGTTTCCCCACATTCTCCATTATTCTCCTTTGTGCTTTTATTCTGACGAGTTGTATATTCATGCTACCCAGCTGTCAATGAAGGAATGTGCAATAATGGCAAATAGGTAAATTTTATAACCTGACTGGAGATATGGAGGTTCAAGAAGTAGTTAAATTCTACTATTTGGTAGGTAAATTTTTCAGAAGGTAAATTTTTAGGTAGGTAAGTTTTATTTTAGTTCCTCCTTGAATTTTGTAATTAAAATGCATTCTCAGTCCTTAATAGGACTGACTATAGATGATCTGTTGCTCATCCAAAATATTGCCTCTAATGGTACAAGGTCCTCAACATTTCATCTCATTCTGTTTCAAGATTTCAAATCAGTATTATTTTTTCTATAAAATTACCTTAGAAAGCTTCCTTAGCCACCTTCTCATGAATCTTGTGCTCATTCTCACTTACAGTGTATTCTCAAGGAAATCATGTAACAAAATTCTCTAGGCCACAAATTTGTACCACACGGAAGCAGCACGGATACTTGATTTGATTGAACTGTCCCACTGGTGGAGAAGATATTTATGTAATCGGCTCTTTCTGAAATCAGGCACGTACTTTTGACTCCATACAGTAGCTGTTAATGGGAAAGTGACCCCTCTTTATTTCTGTCCATGTCCTTTCCAATACATTTAACCCTGTTCACAGAGACCATCTTCACAGATGTACTCTGAGGATTAGAGTTAATACAGCTGAAGACTCCTGAGTATCTCGCAAAAAAAAAAAAAAAAAAAAGCTCTTAAGAATAAGTATTATCATTTATCATTTTAGTTCATATTAAATTTAAGCAGTTCATCTTTGCCTTCAGGGCTCGGTAGCTTTCTCTGCACTTCCAAATCTCAGCTTTCAAACACATTTCTAAAATACGCAATATAAAAGTTAAACTAGAATGTTACCAAGGATGTTCGACACCCACTGTAGATATTTCCTAAGTCCAATCTTACCTCTGTATTGCAGAGAAATGTGATTGAAAAAGTCTTATTTTGCCCCTACATAGTATCATATTTTCAAAGATATAACTGATCACTTGCTTTATTATATAGTAGTCTTGGGGTATTTGGGCATGTAGAAATAATTGTAAGTTAATCATTATGCTACAAATGCAAGTGAATATCATTGCTTTTTAAAAAAAAAATTGAGTAAAAATGACTTCTTCCATGCGCTGAGAAGTGACAGGTGCCAAATAAGGTTTCAAGCTTACTCCTTTTATACCTGAAAAGATAGTGACTACTCAAGAAAGTAATGTAATGACATCTACCAAGTTATTAAGAGAACAATTTTCTTCTTCAAATACTAAAGGGCTTAAAAAAATGTTAATTTTAAATGAGAATTTCCTATCTCTGGCAACTAAACATAAAGGGAATTATAATGATGCCAGAATTTGATAGAATACATAGTACACTGAATTTTATCCATACATTGAATGTTGTTTACTGATTATTGCAACCAGAAAAAATAAATATTCTACTAAGTTCCGATATATTAAGGCCACAGTATTTAAGTAAGATATTAATGTGCACCTAAGAGCGATAAGATTAATTTTACATTTACAAAATGATGTATTGTGGTTGACAATCTTGGCTTTCACATAAATAAAGTCCTTCCGCAATAGAATTTAACCTATATTTAAGTTACTTTATAGAAGTCAATAACTTTGACAATAGTCAAAAATCTTCAATAGTGAAAACATTTCACCTAGAGGGAATATTTTTGGGGGCAGATGACTATCATTCAGAGACAAGTATGGTGAGTCTAGCTTATGATCAAGCTAGATAACATCACTGAAGGTCAAAATATGATACAAACCATGAGTACTGATTTTATATTTGATCTCAACACAAGCTCTGCAGAGGACTCTGAGGTCCCTTCTAATTTCTAAACTTTATTTATCTCTGAATTGATACTCTGGTCATACGTTCTCTCACTTTAAGTTAAAGATACATATTAGACACCCACAAACCTAGGTCTGTTCTAGCTGGAGTATTCAAGATACACGGTCCTTAACTGCACGTACCTTGTTTTTCATATATGGACACAAGAATCTCTGAACTACTGAGTAAGACCATAGAATAAGACAAAAAAAATACTTTAGAGTCAATTTATTATTAATTTATAATGAAGGAGAAAGAATTAAGGGAACTAATTTTGTAGTGAATGTAATAAATACAGAGGGTATGGGGAGAGAGAATGGAAAGAGAGAGAGAGATTTAGAAAGAGTGCTTTGACTAGAATCATCAGAAAACCTTCAGAGGTGGAAAGACCTCCACTAATCCTTGAGGAAAAAGTGAGCCAAAGTTGAGAAGAAAGGAAAAGAAATCATCCAGATGGGAGAACAGCATGAGCAAAAGACAGAAATACTACCTAAGTGTGATTTTAAGTTCCCCTTCTCAGAAGCCTACAATGGATCCCGATTATCCTTCGAATGTAATTAAAACTCCTAATTACAGGCTTCAACGCTTCCGTCTCCCACAACCATTCCCTGAATTCTGCAGCTAATACTTATTATGCATATCAACTTAATATAGTCTACACAGAACTAGTGCTCACCCTTCTACAACTTCTGCAATTCCTACAGCTTCTCCTAAGGCACTTTCCCTAAGGTTACACAACCTGTTCAACCTATACTTCAAAAATGGTTTAAAGTCTTATCTTTCTGCCTTTGGCTCTTTTCACTACCCACGCTTGACTCTGATATCCTCATATACAAAATTAGTCACATACCTATTTTTATGCTTCATTGTGTTTTTATTCTTGCATGCATTCAGTGTTGCTGTAAACAAGCAGAAACCATGTCCTTCATTAACTAGATTATGAGGTTCTTGAACCATTTATATACTAGGGATTTTTATGGAATCTAGAATCAGAATCCTGGGATTTTACCACATACTTTATATATTCATTCACCAAATATTCCCTGATAACTGTGAGCAAAGCACCATATACACTTACAGTATACAGTATTTGGACCACAAGAAGGTTTCAATTCAGTGGAAAACTGAACTGTAACTTAGACAGTATGTGAAAAATGTCAAAGCAGGTGATTTCAAGAGCTGAGAGCTTATTTGCAGATGTGTTAATCAGAGTTGAATTCACAAATAAGTATGTGTCTGACCTGCAAAATATTATAGTGCCTAGAAGTGATAGAAGATGATATTCTAGGAATAAGAAACAAAACACTCAAAGGAATGGCGCATGTAAGTAGGTCATGGTGCAGGTGGTAGTTGGAGCTGAGGCTCTGTGAATATTTTATAACATAACATTTCATAAAAGCCAGTCTGACTTGGACTTATGCCAGAAGCATTATTTTATTTTATTATTATTTTTTTAAGTATCACCTGTAAAATGGGTCCACTTAGCAAGGATTCTAGAGTCAAGCCTCCACTCACGACTCTCACAGTAACTAAAGGATTACTCTTTGGAAACTTCCAAGTCTCAGTTTCTTCAACTATAATAAAAAGAATAGAGGCACCTGGGTGGCTCAGTTTGTTAAGTGTCCAACTCTTGATTTCGGCTCAAGTCATGATTTCAGGGTTGTGAGATGGAGCCCTGCATCAGACTCTGTGATGGATGTAGAGCCTGCATAAAATTCCTCCTATGCTTCTGCCACTCTCCCCATCTCCCACTTGTTGTGCTTCTCCCTCTCTATCTTTCAAAAACAAAAAAACAAAAACAAAAAAACCCAGAATGGAACCACCCAATTTCTCAAACCCTCCAATATTTCCCACCTTAACATTCTGTTTACTTTTTTATAACACTAATTCTAATTTATTTTATTTGTATTTCCATATCTTATACCCATTCTCCAAATAGAATAAGGGTAGAGACCATATCTCCCCGTTCCACCTCTGTATCCTAAATGCCTTGTTTCCTGAGGATATATTTTGAAAATTATTAATATGCTTTTCTATTGTGCATTTCTGAGAACAGAAAATTTTTCTTATAGTTCACCCAACATACCTAAATGGACAGGACAAGGTAGAATGAGAGGATTAGAATTTGTTACAGATGGAATGCAAAAAGAGAAAGAAAGTCAAGATAAAGTTCAGCTTTTGTACTGAAAATAGGATTCTGTAGCACATATGAGGCTCAGAAGCCATGCCATTATCTTGAGAGATAATTGTCGAAACTCCTTTGGCTCCTCCTTTATTATAACAAGAGGCAGACTTGGCAGGGCCAACAGGAAGAGACTGTAGGACAAAATCCCATTCTCCTTTTTCTGCCTCAGAGACTATTGGGAAGAAGGAAAGGAAAGTGAAAGAGCCATTTCAGCAGATGTGTGTCTTGCGTTTCCCAGATTTGTCCAAATATAGGGAGGGGCATCAAGTAAGTGGGAAAAAGCTTAAAAGCAGATTGGGCTTCTACTATCCATCTAACATTACTCTAGTTTCTACAGCTTTGGGAGGAAGCCACCTCATGGGCTACTCTATATTGTCCTATAACACACCTAAATCTCACACCCTTGGACAAAGGCATAATCAAGCAAAGAGAGGCTCTTCAGTTTGATTTTGTCTTCTTGCAAGCACAATGCCATATGGTCAAGATAGTGAGCTGAGAACCAGTAGGCTTGCTATGTGGTCCACCAGAGGAAAAGAAGAAGAGAGGAATCCAAAGCAAGAGATGAAGTGAATCAGGGCATAAACTAGGGTCTGAATTTCTTGGAACCAAATAAGGCAAAGGCAACCACCAGTCAGAGCAGATCAAGGTCTATCACAGCAAAATATAAATTGTACCAGCTGCAGATGTCAGTCATAAATTATTGCTACACCTACATGGAAGTGCAGGGATGAAATGTGACAACAGGATGGTGACATGGAGACTCAACTTTCACCATGTCTTATACATAATGCCTTCCCAAATATTCCCTGACATCACTTTAGAGAGATAAACGACCTTAAGAAAACTTCATTTCAGAAATTAGCAATATGTCCATGAAATTCTTAAGACTAATTCTGAATGTTTACAACAGCCTGAACACTTAGTTAACTTCTAACCAGTAAAATAGTTTTCCTACACGTCCAGTTAGTGTAAGAGTCAGACCATGGAACTTGCCTACACTTAATCTTTTATAAATAGTGCCTGGCATATGTTTAGTGTTTGATGAACAACTTTATTTTAATGACTGAAACAATTAAAGAACTGTCTAAATAGCTATGATTGTTTGATTCCTGTGTATTGCAAAGATTAAAAAGAAAATGTAAATGACCTTTTAGTCGCTCTCTACTGCCCAGCCATGCAGCATTCAGTGGAACACAAAGTCCTAAGAAAACAGTATTGTTTTGGGAGACCAAAATCCAAAGCCTAATGAATCATTAACTTTGTCTAAGCTTACTTAAACTTACCACCCCAAGAGAGCAAATGAATTAAGAGGATCTCATTGCCTTCTCAGGAGCCATTAACAAATCCTTATGTCAGTATTTAAGGAAATCTCTATAAGAAAATTGCTAATATTCATAGTTGGCTTAGCAGTTCACAAAGCATGTCCATATAACAATATGTCATGTAGCGTCATTTAACAGAAAAGGGCTTTGAAGAGTCAAGCCACATGGCCAGCAATGTCTCACTCAGATTTGGTTTAGGTCTACAACCAAAAAATATATACATTTCTATGTATAAACTGCAGAATGTCTAGAATATCAGGCATTTTAGATGCTAGCCTGACTTACTATTACATCCTCTACCATTCTATTTTATTTTAGACCCTTCTTAAGGAATTAATATTTCTTGAAATTTTCTTTAGAAATTATTTTGTATTAAAGATTTTATTTATTTATTTGATAGACAGAGATTACAAGTAGTCAGAGAGGCAGGCAGAGAGAGAGAGAGGAGGAAGCAGGTTCTCTGCTGAGCAGAGAGCCCGATGTGGGGCTCGATCCCAGGACCCTGAGACCATGACCTGGGCCGAACGAAGGCAGAGGCTTTAATCCACTGAGCCACCCAGGCGCCCCAAATATTTCTTGAAATTTAATCAAGATTTTAAAAACTTAGTACACTGGTATAGAGCAACAGTTCTCAGCTACAGTGGTTGTGTCCACTAGCTTGTGTTTTGTTTGTTTGTTTAATTCGGGAGGTTCTCTCATTGATTGTTAGGCACTACTTGCTGGATGTTCTGCATTCAAAAACAATCCTGTAGAAGGAAGAATTACCCGACATCTCACTTACCTTTCAAGTACCTTGCTGGACAGATATAAGCAGGAAAACTGTGTACAGTTATCGAAGCCGGTATCTTAACTCTTTTTTACATATCAATAATAAAACATTTTATTTTTTCACAGTTTAACATAAAAAAATGCATTCTCCTACAATACAACTATTTTATAATTGCAGGGAAGTTTGTATTTTATTTTTTAGAAGATTATTAAGAGTTCAGTTAGCATATAGGAAAATCAGGTGACTGACAGCAGGGTTGCTCATGGTAGCTGGGAGAAGCATGGATAAAGCAACAGCATACCTTTGATTAGAAGTTTGCAGAAATTTACATAGTGATGAAAACAAAAAATTAACCATCCTTAGGAAATCACCAGGGAGCATAATTTGAATTTAAAAATTTTAAGAGTACAGTAATTCTGACTCAAAGAGCAGAGCAATTGAATAAAAATAAGGTTGAAAATCCCTTTTTGAAATGAAAAATGAGTCATTTTTACTGATTACATTGTTGGGGTTATTTTGTTTTGTTTTAGCCAAATACCTGGTGTTCCGTTCCTCATCACAGTATAGTGTTAAGAGAACTCTGAAGTTCTCTTCAAGAATAAGTTAAAATTTCTTCAGCTTCACAGTTATCTCAGTATTGTTCCAGAGTTATGCTGTGAAAAATCAATTGTGTACTGTGACCAAAAGAACAAGTACTGGTCCTGGGTTTTAAGTCAGTGTATTTCCTTATAAAATTTTTTAAGATTTGGTGATAACCTGCTAGTCATTAGCACCTTCACAAGTGAGAATGTTCAATGATTGCTGGAATCTGTTATGCCTCATTTCCTCCTTCTTCCTTCTACCTTTTAGCTTGATACAGTCTACTCCCCTTCTTTACACACACACCTCATGAGTTCAGGTTCTAATCCTCTTAACCAGGTATTAATTTGGTTTTAGTCACATGATGATATCTGTGGCTGAGAAATGGGAAATACGGGCCACCTGGGTGGCTCAGTTGGTTGAGCATACAACTCTTAGTTTTGGCTCAGGTCATGGTCGCAGTGTCATAAGATCAACCCCCACAAAGGGCTCCAGACTCAGAGGGGAGTCTGCTGGGGATTCTCTCTCTTTCCCTGTTCTCCTCCCCCAACTCATGCATAATCTCTTTCTTTCTCACTCTAAAGATAAGTAAATCTTTAAAAAGAAAGAAATAGGAAATGCTCTGTCCATGCTCACATTAAGCTTTCTCATCACGGTTACGTTTTCGATACAGCATATATAAAAACACCCATGATCACCCGATCCTGATACTTTCAGGTTGATTTACTGAATTTCCTGGATTTGGGTTCTTGCCTGACACAGCCATCTTCCTGCTCTATCAACTTAGAGCTCATCATTTTGAATCATTGACTTCCAGCCTATTTCTGATTATTGGACCCTAAATCCTCTTTTCTTAAAATTTGACATCTGCCTGGTAGCCCGTGTTCTATGCAGGGAGTGAGGGATAACAGTGAAACCTATTAACTTAAGGTCTCAAAATGTTTGAGTAGGAATCTTGGGATCATTTTTACCATAGTGTTTAAGACACTTTAAATTGTTGATGTATTTAAGACACATTTAGCACTTAATTTTCTTAAGGTATTAGTAACCTCAACCCACATAGCTCATAAAACCTGGGAACATGTCTTAACTATACATAAAAATGATTCAAATCTATTCTCTTCTTGTCCATGGGATTCTTAATGATTTTGTCTCATAATTAGTAACCACCAATAAGCTTCATTTTGTGTCTATTTTTTTATATTGAATTTTTTTTCATTTATTTATTTATTTTTTCAGCATAACAGTATTCATTGTTTTTGCACAACACCCAGTGCTCCATGCAACACGTGCCCTCCCTATTACCCACCACCTGGTTCCCCCAACCTCCCACCCCCGCCCCTTCAAAACCCTCAGGTTGTTTTTCAGAGTCCATAGTCTCTCATGGTTCATCTCCCCTTCCAGTTTCCCTCAACTTTCTTCTCCTCTCCATCTCCCAATGTCCTCCATGTCATTTGTTATGCTCCACAAATAAGTGAAACCATATGTGTCTATTATAATACTGGGAGCAACTTATTTAAATTGTTTTTCAACTGGAGCAACTACTAGGTATCCTGTAATTATCTTTTATGTTGCACAAACCATACATTATTAAATGAGTTCCCATTATGAAAAAGAAAAGCCCTTGGATGGTCTAATAATAAGGGCTAATATCATGGAAAGAATCATCTGGCATCACACTGGGAAACAGAGGATTAAAATGGGGACAAAAATTAAGTTCTATCAGTATGAAATAATATATTATCCACAACACAAAAGGACTTTATTAGAAATAATAACTTTTGAATTATCAGATGTAGGACAAGGATTATTTACCTTTAAAGGCTTTAGAATAACATTCCGTTGTTCATTTGATTACGTTTTAGAATAGCTTAGTTATGATCTTAACTACTATGACCAGGAAAATATTAAATTGTTATGAATAGATAATCAATTAAACTACATCCAACTTTCAAATTTCAAATATCTTCCCCAAGAGATACTTCATGTAAATCCTCTACATGTAACATTAAAACAAAGAAACAAACAATAACCTGATTCAGTAACTGTCATTTCCAATATGCTCTAAATGGGACATCACATGAGCGTAATGATCTAATGGGACTTCAGCACATTAAAAAAAAAAGTTTTTTGGGGACATCACAACTATATTCTCCTTTGGTCTGATTCTTCAAAGCCCAGATGTTTAGAGAGCTAACGACTTGCCTATAAGTAAAGGAGGGCAATAAACATCTTTCACATCCTATCACCCAGGTATGCTTCTGATTTACATTATTGTGAAGACATGGAAAGTATACTATGTAACTTCTGACTTTTAACCTTCACATGTATCCTTGTCAAATGTGCTTCATCTATTGCCTGAGCTCAGAGTGAAAAGGAACTGAGGGGCACTGATCTAGCCAAAACACATGTTGCTGGAAATTTGTACATGAATGAAATCTCTAAAAAAACAAATTGTACCTTAATTGCACTAGAAAAAAAAAAGTTCGGTTTAAAAAGACACTATTGTGTCTTCAAAGCAAATAATTCTTTTGAAAAGCTAATAATCACACCAAATTATTATCTGTTTTGGCAGACTTGAATTTTAACACACTGAGTAAAATAAAGTATTCTTGTTATATAAAACTAAGTAATGATAATAATATCTTATATTTGCATATTGTGATTAAAAAATAAAAACCACCAGCTTTGGAATCAGCTGGATCTTGGTTAACTCAAACTCTATAAACAGTTACTAGCATGTATCCTTCGCTTCTGTTTCTTCATCTACAAAATGGTGACAAGAGGCATCTCTTAAGCCTGAAATACTGATGATATTTGAAAGCATTTGCAAAGTACAAAGCATAAT
This sequence comes from Meles meles, assembly GCF_922984935.1. Classification (NCBI taxonomy): domain Eukaryota; kingdom Metazoa; phylum Chordata; class Mammalia; order Carnivora; family Mustelidae; genus Meles; species Meles meles. Next base: position 64,924,474 of record NC_060069.1, read on the forward strand.
ACAAAACACACCCTTATTAACTTTATAGTTTATCCTGGGCCTTCGTATGTATTATTTTATTTGGTCTTATTAACCAAGTAAAGGGAATGACTATGTCTTAATTGTATGGATGGGATCTAAGATTGAGTGAGCATAAATTACTCGTTCACAATAAGTTGAGTAACTAGCGGATGCCTGGGTGGCTCAGTAGGTTAAGCGGCTGGCTTCGGCTCAGGTCATGATCCCAGTGTCCTGGGATCGAGTCCCATATCAGACTCCCTGCATAGCGGGGAGCCTGCTTCTCCCTCTGCCTCTGCCTGCCACTCTCCCTGCCTGTGTGCTCTCTCTCTCTGACAAATAAATAAAAATAAAATCTTAAAAAAAAAATAAGTAACTGGAAGTTAAATAATTTAAATATTTCATGAAAATAGGGAGTGAGAAAAAAAGGGCAGGGAAATATTATTTTGAATTACTACTTCTAGGTCATCAAACCCAGTATTTTCTCATTCTTTACCTTTTACAAGTCCCAGGAACAGTTACTGTCTTGTCACTGGGAGATTTCCCCCTGCCCCCCATCTGGAGTTAATTCCTCATCCTCAATTGTGACAGGCTGAGGGAAGCCTGGTGGGACCTGGAGAAATGTCAAATAATTTTCCCAGAAAGATAGGACCAGCACTCTCTAAGCATGGTGTTTTCACACACACAGTGCATGAAGCAGTATTAAAGTCATGGGGAGCAGAGGAGGGGAAGGGGAAGGAGGACTTGAAATTGTAGGGATGATCATTTCTTCCACTGAGGACACAAGGGGATAAAAATGAAAGAAAAGCAAATCAAATGAAATCTCTGTATTTTAAAAGGAGCAAAAAATAGCTACTTATACATCATTTATAAATACATGCCAGCTGCATATTAATACTAAATGGAAGGAAGCAACATTTAAATTTATTTTTGTAAAACTAACCACAAATATGCATGCTGTATACAGAATGCCCTGCAATGAAAAGCACAGCTTTAATCTCTGTCAACAGTTGCAAGAACAGCAACTTATACAGGATGACAATTTAATAAAAATCTTTAAATATTCTGTCATGGTGAAGCAAACTCCTTAAATTACAATAGCTTCGGTAGATTTTTTTCAACTAAAGAGATATCTAAATTTGATATGAACCTCAGGTTTTAACATCTATGTCTTCCCGGTATATAATTCATTGACACCTCAGGCAGCAATTTAAAAGGCTTCATCTCTTAAATATGGAAAATCATGATTTTCTATGTACTAGTAGCTATCATTATTCTACAGGGGCAGAGATGATGTCATAAAGGGAAGCATTTAATGAAAAATTTCAAAATAATATTAGCAATAACAACAGGTAACATTTCTTGAATTCACTCTATTAGCCACTGTGCAAAGTGGTATATATACACACTCCCATCTAATTCTTTCAAAACCCTATGAAGTGGATATTATTAGTATTATCACTGTTTTGAAAATGAAGACAAGAGCAAAGGAAGTCTAAACAAATTGTCCACAGACAAACCTTAGTAAATGGCATAGGTTCAAATCAGATCCAACAAACTTAATAGTTCATTTTCCTACTAAACAAGGATTATACCATCTCTTAGTTCCTAGTGAGTACATTTCACATAGTTTTGGAAATAAGGAGGTTGACTGAAGTAGTTAAATGAATTTCCAAACATCATAGCAAGTACAATACTGAACCATCACTGAGCACTTATTACCACCATAGCGAGGGCATTATGTGCCTTATCATTCAACTTGACAATGTCCCTGTGAGGTAGGTTACTGTCAATATTTCCATTCTCGGTGTAGGAATCTGGTATAGAGAGCTTGAATAACTTGCCCTAATCATCCATCAAGTAGGTAGTTACTGATAGTCTGAGTCCAGTGCCCAAGTAAGTACTTGGGCACCGATCAGACCATTAGAATGCTTCTTATTCAGGGAGTAACCCATAAAAATAGTTCCAGAAAGACCGTGCACATCTCCCCTGAGAAGAGGGAGTGCAGAGATGCAAACCTCAAGCACATCTGCGAGGGAGAGTTGTAGAGGCCAAGGACAGATTCATCATGCAGACTCCAAAGGACTGACTGTCACAAAAATACCTACTTACAATTACTGATAACAGCTTGAGCCACAGAAATATATTATTTAGAATGACAGCAAGGAAGCATCAGTGCAAATTCATCCTTGCTTTAGAAGAATGAGAAAACAGCTAAGAGTCAATTATTATCCATCAAAACATCAATCTTCTATTCCTCTTTCATATCCAAACACTGACCATAAAGTCATTTTGTTACCTTGGCTTGGAGCAAAGATTTCGTGTTTCTATTTCCTTGCCATATTAAAAAAAAATAGTGCTCAGCATATAAAACAACTTCTGCTTATCTCATCCCACAGAACAAAAATGTTGCATATAGTCTGAAGAGAAAGTAGTCTGAACATATACAAAGTTAACAGTCAATTCTGTCATCATGTATTTGATAGCCTAACAAATTTCAAATGAAAATATGTAGCTTAAATCCCTACTAGTAAACATTATTCTCTTGAAAAATATTGTCTTAACATGAAGCAAACAGGCAATCTTTAAGATGAATTGTTCTAGTTTGTTGTTGTTATTGTTGTCGTTGTTTTAACGTAGCCTGAAGCAGAAAGAAAACCCGGCCCAGTTTCTCATGTCTCAATTCCCAATTCTAAGGCATCAAACTGCTTAAGCTGGAACCAGAAATGGAGCATTTGTTTTAGTTCTTGGTTCAGAACATTCTCTGACCTTACATTATATATATCAAACGTATATATAATATAAATATATAACATATATTTAATATATATTTCATACATATATTCAATATGCATGATATATATAAGTTCATATATATACATACTAGTCAGTTCAAAGAATGTTCTGATAAAAATATATGTAATATATATTTATATGCTATATATATTATTCAACCCCCAAAGTTACTTCAGTTTCCTTACCCCAATGACAGAGGTCTGACTGAATTGAAAACCAAACCCCCCCCCACCTAAATTACTTGGCATTGCACCCTTCAAATGTATGCTGGAATATTTTCATTGTCATAAAATGGTGTCATTGAGCAAACACAAGGATCGTAACCTTGATTCATCCTGTCACTTGACATTCAGGGTATTAGAATTTAAAATGAATATAGTTGTTTAGAATTTTAAAAATTTGCCACCTACAATGTTCAGAGAACATTGGTCTAAAAAACTGATGATTATATTTAAAAGGAATTCAATGATTACATTATTACCTTTCACCTGTGCATTTACTTTTAGGATTTTCTAGAACTATGACAGTGATGATTTCTTTATATTGAAAGTGTATTTCTGATCATCCCTAAAATAGCATCTTCTTTTTTAAATCAGTGCTAGATTACTTAAAGACAAATTATTTTATCAATAAGCAAAAATAAGTAAAATTTCTAAGAAACCTGCAGCATAATTCACATAAATTAGCACAAAACTCATAACCCTCCTAAGGAAAACAAAACAAAACAAAACAAAAACAAAAAGCTTTTAAAATCTCACTCTCTGTACAGGATAAAGTCTTTCCATCCTCATCGTTTTTCATTCTAGCCTCAAAATATCTGCTATCCCAAAATATTTCCCTCTGACTCCTTCCTCTTTTTCCCATGACCACAATCTTATACGCCTTCCAAGTATTAGTCCAATATTTTCTCTTTTGTAGAACATTCCCTGAATTCTTCTTTTAATCATAATTAATTGTTCCCTGAGCATGTACTTTCCAAAGAAATTCTGTTATAGAACTTGCCATACTATTTAGGACATGGAGCAGGTTTCCATGTTTCAGTCATCCATGGTCAGTGTCTTGTCATGGTATTCATACAGTTGGTTTCTCATGGTGTAATGATTACAGACTCAGACATAGGGGCTGCATCAGGCATTCTCCTGGCCCCAGCTTCAATTGTAGGAATATAATAAATCTACTCTTGAAAAAGTCTTTCTTCCTTGAGGCCAACATATTTTATTATACTATTCTTTATTCCTTCCTCTAATGGTTTCTTCTACTGATCTTCAGATCTTTCTGTTCTTATTCTTTTTTATCCCAGTGAATCACATTTTTTCTAACCCCAAACCTCAATAACCTCATTTGCTACTTCTCTTTCATCAACTCTAGATTGCTTCTAAAATCTAATTGTATATAATTTGCAACTAGGCTACAGAACATAGCAGAATGAAAATCTTCGTACTGACAGGTTGGGTCAGTACCAACTGGTGGTTTTCAGAGCATACTCAAACTCAACAACATATCTAAACCAAACTTACTTAATTCCCAGCTACTCTTGCTCTACTTAACTATATTCTCTCCCAGTTAATGGAACCACCCAGTTATTATAGGCTTTTCATAGACTTCAACATGTTATAGAGCAACACATTCTCCCATATATCTTAAAAATCTGTCCATCTTTTCAATTTGCACTGTCAATGTCTTAGTTGATGGGCCCCAATATTTCTCACCTAGATTAGGTCTATGGTCCCATAGCTAGTATTTCACCTTCAGGTTTTTCTGATCTTTTTTCCATGATGTTGCCAAAGTGATCATTTTGAAATTTATATCTGACCACATCACTATCCTAATAAAAAATTAACCCAGGAGTGGCTTTCATTACCATGAGAATGAAGACTAAATCCCTTGGTTAGTATACAAAATCTTTTAAAATCTAGCCTCAGCATCCCTTTCTAAACTTTATCTTCAGCTATGGCCTTCACTTCTACATCTACAGTCACTATAGTAATGGTAAACTATTAAAGTAGCCCTAAAACCTCCATGTAATCTATTTGGATGATTTGGAATGATTCTGGTCTTTTTTCATCTGATAATTTCTACTACTTCTTGATTCATAGGTCAAGAATCACTTTCCTTGTGAAGTTTGCCCTCATTCTTTCATGGCTTCATAATAACTAAGCAAAGGTAAGTTCCTCCTTCTTTGTATAACCAATGGCCTTTTCTCTTACCTAGACTGCTAATTATTTTGTTACTATTTCTTGCATACCCTTCCTACCAGTTTATGAGTTTCTTAAGAGCAAGTAACCATGTCATTTTCATCTCAGTTTCCCCAGTACATAGAAAAAGTACTAAATAATAAATAGTAGGCATTTAGTATATGTTTGTTGGATGATACAACAGAATCTCTGAGAATGAACTGCTCTTGTCACATTAAAGGTCTATGGGTACTCAGGTTGACTAGATATATTATATTTCTTTTTTTTTTTTTTTTTCTTCTCATTTTATTTTTTTCAGCGTAACAGTATTCATTCTTTTTGCACAACACCCAGTGCTCCATGCAAAACGTGCCCTCTCCATTACCCACCACCTGTTCCCCCAACCTCCCACCCCTGACCCTTCAAAACCCTCAGGTTGCCCCAACCTCCCACCCCTGACCCTTCAAAACCCTCAGGTTGTTTTTCAGAGTCCATAGTCTCTTATGGTTCGCTTCCCCTCCCCAATGTCCATAGCCCGCTCCCCCTCCCCCAATCCCACCTCCCCGCAGCAACCCCCAGTTTGTTTTGTGAGATTAAGAGTCATTTATGGTTTGTCTCCCTCCCAATCCCATCTTGTTTCATTTATTCTTCTCCTATCTCCTACCCCCCCATGTTGCTTCTCCATGTCCTCATATCAGGGAGATCATATGATAGTTGTCTTTCTCCGATTGACTTATTTCACTAAGCATGATACGCTCTAGTTCCATCCACGTCGTCGCAAATGGCAAGATTTCATTTCTTTTGATGGCTGCATAGTATTCCATTGTGTATATATACCACATCTTCTTTATCCATTCATCTGATGATGGCACGTGTACCCGAATGTTTATAGCAGCAATGTCTACAATAGCCAGACTATGGAAAGAACCTAGATATATTATATTTCAATTCAGAAACTGTTTCAATAGCTGGTATCAGAATTGCTTCCACATATAGCAAGATAAGGGACAAGCTGAGGGATACACATATACAATTCCACTCACAGAGCTGGACATAAATAAAAAAATTGGACCAGAATCTGTATATAACTGAAAATTAAATTATATAACCCTAGGTCTTTGGGGGGGTAGTAGCTAAAAATAGCCATTCGGTGTCACAGAATGAACAGGATTTTGTAGTCAGCCATCAAATGTACTCCCATCTCAAGTATTTGTGTACGGCTTATTGTTTCCAAAGTTCGATTACTGTATCTACCAAATGTGGACATTAATGTACAATGAAAGGATGATTGTTTTGAAGATTATGTAAATGGTTAGCACATAGTGTCTGGCTGAGAGTAAAACTGTCCAGTTATGGTAGGTTTTTTTTTCCTCATGGATGAAAATATTTATATATCCACAGCTTTATTTCTATCTATCTATATTAATTTTTAAAGAACATATGCTCAGAATGCATAAGCTTTACATATCAGTTATATAGTTATCAAATCTGTATGGTGGTCTGTGGGCAACAATATTTCTGCCCATTGGTGAAGAAACTGCTCCAGGTCAAAACAAAAAATGTTGCTAAGGAGGTCAAAATTAACTTATGTTTTTAATTTAGAGGCCACTTGAAGACTTTAAATGGTAAACTTATTAATAAATTAAAGCAAATGAAAATAGATCAATGAAAGCAGACAAAAGAAATATGAAATACATGGAGTTACATGCAAGTAAAACTTACATTTTGTACATGTTTCTGGACTAGCCCAGATCTCAGAAAAATATTCCAGCATCTGGCTCCAGCAGATGAAGGATGGCACTACCTTTGGGTCTGGTGGAAGACAGCATCCTGTATAATCAATTGATTTCCTATTTGTATAGCTAGAGTGAATCTTCATCTCCAAGTCATTCTTCTGGCCTGGATTACAGTCAGCTGCCTTTCACTCTACAGTTGTCTGAACATCTATACTCCTGCTCTGGTCCCTCAACAAAGTACTTGTCTGACAGCTACAGAAATATTCTTTCTCTGATCTCAGAACTTTCAGTTCTGATTCTGTAGGCTTCACCTCCCGTAGAAATTTAATATGCTCTGAACAGTCAGGCATGTCATAGAACCTGACTTCTTCTCCCAATTCATTTTTAAATTATTTTAATAGACATTGATTAAGCATCACTATTTGCAAGGCATTATGCTAGACATTGGGGCTTAGGGTAAAAAGAAGAGAGACACAAAGAAATGAAGATGTGTTCTACAATTCTAGCACTCAATGTCTAGTCAAGAAAGAAACATGAAAACAAGTAATTATAGGAAAGCATAACAATAGCTTTGTTTGGAGTATGTTGAAATGTGTGGGGAAAGTTTGGGCATTTTTAACACTAAGGAGGGATATTTACTCACTATCAGTTTACACTGACTACTACATAAAATAAAACTCTTATTTGAATTAAGTGCATTTTGCAATATGTAAATTTATATGAAAAATACATCAAAGGTATACACATAAAATCAGTCATACATTTAACATGCTACATTCACCTAGAGAAAAAAAGCACACAAAATGTTATATTAACTGGAAAAGATAGCATATGTAATCTCTATATTTTAGCATCTATCGAGGGCTGAATGGCCACTCTAAGGGCCAAGAAGGGTAGACTGGCTAAAATTCTTCACATGGGATTTGCACTGATTTGGAATATAGCAGGGCCCGCTGCCAGGCCTTCTTGGTCATTCCAGTTTCCATCTGTGCCCTGCTAATGTTCAGTCCTGTTGATCTGCCTGTTAGCCTGCTCAGATTCTACAATCTTTCAGAGGCATCACTATTTCAGCACTCTGGCTGTTTAAAAAGCAAGGAAGACCCCAACAGGCCCCAAAGCTCACTGAAAGTTTCTCTTTCCAGGCTCCCTTTCCTGTTCTTTTTAAAAACTGAACTTCTTTTTTTTTTTTAAAGATTTTATTTATTTATTTGACAGAGAGAAATCACAAGAGAGGCAGGCAGAGAGAGAGAGAGAGGGAAGCAGGCTCCCGCTGAGCAGAGAGCCCGATGCAGGGCTCGATCCCAGGACCCTGAGATCATGACCTGAGCTGAAGGCAGCGGCTTAACCCACTGAGCCACCCAGGCACCGCTAAAACTGAACTTCTTTTTTTTAGGTAATTATAGATTCACATGAAATCAAAAGAAATACTGAGAAAGACCCCATTACTCCTTATCCAGTTTCCCCTAATGGTGACATCTTGTAAAACTATAGTATGATATCACAAGCAAGATATCGACATTCATGCAATCCCCTGACTTTATCCAGATTTCCCCAGGTTACTTGTACTTCTGTGTATGCGTGTATTGTATATATATGTATGCGCGTACATGTTACTATGTGGTGTTGTTTGTGTGTATGTGTTGTATGTGTGGTTCTATGCACTTTCATCACATTTATAGTTTCATGTATCCTATACCAGTCAAAATTCTGAACAATTTCATCCCCGACATGATCCCTTATGTTGCTCTTTTATAACCACATTCACTTCCCTCTTGCCCCCTCCTACCTTCACTCCATCTCTAACCCTTAGCAACCATTAATCTGTTCCCCATTTCTATAATTTTGTCATATTAACATTTGACATATTAAAATTTGTCAGTTTTATATAAAGGGAATCACAGAGTATGTAATCTTTTGGGATTGGCTTTTTTTTTTTCCCACTCAGCATAATTCTTTTGAGTTTCATCCAAGTTGTTGAGCGCATCAATAATTCATTACTTTTTATTTCTGAGTGGTATGCCATGGAACCATTGCTCTATCTTTTAGTACACTGCATAATGACATAATAGGAAAGATCATAGGCTTTTGCATCAGACAAGCTTGGGTTCAATCCCAAGCTACATAATCATAGACAAGTTCCTTAACCTTTTCCATGTATACACCAACCTCAAATGTCTTGGCAAACATTAAACTACATATTACAAAATATCTAGCTTGATTCCTGACATCAATAAATGGTAGTTAATAAAGTATTAGCAGCCACCAAGAATAAAAGAATTGGTTAAAACCCTTGAGTAAAGTGATACCCTTCCTACTTATAATCACTTTTTTCTTATTTATGATGCTTTGATTTTTAAAGGAGGTTTTCTATATAAGTGTTTCTTGGAGATTTATTTTATTGTTTGTTCTAATAAATTACTCAGATTATTACCTGAAGCTCCTAAATGCATTAAAATGGTCAGTTCTGGAGACTGAGGTGGCTGGTCAATTGAGAGATGTATGTGCAATGAAAAGCGACTGAGATTCTGGCATTTTGAAAATCAGCTACTTAGAGGACCAAAAAAGGAAAAAAAAAATAAAAAGGTTTTCTACTAACATTTATCTATGTTACAATAAAAATATTTCATGAAGATCCACATGGACATCATTGCAATCATTTCTAAACCCTTAATCAACAGTATTTCTTCTCTTTTACTGCTCCTCTCCTCCTTTATACCAAATACAAAACCTCTCGTCCCAAATACAAAACTTTGTATTCTTAAAGACTAATAAACACATATATAAATAATCAATGTATTGTACAAATTAAAGGCATATATGTGCTAATCAAAACTTCTGGTTTTGACAACATGGCAAATTTTCTATTAAGTTTTTCCTATCATAATTTAAAATTTTTTAAATAAAACAAGACATAAAAATAACATACATGCACGCATACATATATAATTTTAAAATGAAAAACTTCTAGTCAGTATGGAGAAGACAGTGCTACCATGCTGACTAAATGTAAGCAAAAAAAACAAAGAAATTTAGTTAGTCTAAATAATATCATCATGCAAAAGCATGAAAAGAATAGTTTTTTTGTAATAATAAAATAGATCTCAAATCCCTTTTACTTTACAAACTCCTGGGAGCCAGAAAAATCTATCCTAGTCGGGATCATTTTCTCCAAGTTTATAAACCTGTGTCTCATCTCAACTGGCACTCTCTAATTCTTTTATAATGTCTTTATTTACCTTAAGGTGGAAAAAATAATTTTAGAAATGGTCTTTACACTTGAAATTTTAGAAGCTATTCTAATAATTCGTGGGCTTCCATCATTAATATACTATCATCTTAACTTGTCAGTAATGGTTTCTTATGCAGATACAGAGTTTCTGAAAGGATTGTCTTTTATTTCTTTGACAAATTTTCCTATAGCATTGAATAACATATTCAAAATTTACCACATTTTTCCCTATAGGGTTTCCTCTTCAGCCCAAGATATGGCAGTGATTAAGTGCACAGACTTTGTAGTTATCCAGACATTATTCAAAGTTTAGCTTCTTCAAGGCTGTTACCTTGGATAAGTTATTTAAACTTCTAAAACCTCCATTTCCTCATCTGTAAAACTGGGATAATAATGCCAATGCATAACTCTTGGTATACAGTAAGGGATCAATAAATATGCTTGATAAGATAAATAGTAATTCATGTGTGAAATATGTACATTTCAGACAAGACCATTCTACTATTGATTGCTTTTATATTTTCTTTCATCTTTTACAGAGATCTGACAAAAGAAGTTTGTTATTTTGCATATACTTTTCATTTCCCTCTTATTACTCCAGAAAATGAAAGAAACCTGTATCACCTTAGCCTAGATCTTTAAACACTAATGATTATTGACTGACTGCATGTAATCGAAAGAGAACAAAACAACCAAATGGGTATCAGAGTCATTGACAGACTGCATTCTGATGCCTAGCTAACTAGTTATGGGACATTAACAAGAGGCTCATCCTCTCCAAGCTCCAGTGTCATCTTGTGTAAAATGAGATACTTCCACTGAGCTTATTGGGTTGTTCTAAGAACTAAATGCAATAATGTAGGTAAGATACTTGGCACCATGTTCGATACTCCCTTCCTTTTCTGAAAAATTTGTATTTTCATATTACCACAAAAATTATAGTCAACAGGTATGCTACCATGACAGACCAGACCAGTATTTTAAAAAGAGTAAAATAGGCTATATTCTAATGGCTCTTCTCTTGACATATACCCTAATGCTCTGATATTAGCATTCAGAATAGTATCAGATTGTAGGCTTTTGTATCAGGCAAGCATGGGTCCAACCCCAAGCTACATAATCCTGGACAAGTTACTTAACCTTTTCCATACGGATCTACCATAGCAAAGGGGAAGGATCTACCATGGCAAAGGGGAAGACAAAACCTTCCTCTATGATATGACACATCACTATATACTAAGAGTTGCATCAGGAGTTAACTAGTACTGGTACCTAATCATTGCCAAAGAAATGATTCAATAGGAATCACTGAAATCACTGTTTTTGAACACATTCTTTACAATTTGACTGCTCATTACATGTTTTGGCAACTTATTTTGCTCAGTCACCTAGGGATACATTTCACAGCATCAAGAAAATGCCATTTTGATCACGTACAGTTATTCTATATTATGCTTGGAGAAAAAAAACGATACAGATAGTGTAAATCTTTGAAATTACACATAAAATTTCCTAAAGTCTCCATTTAATCTTTAAACAAAAACGTCATCTGTCACAAACCAGCTCCCTGGTTCTTAAAAATATCACTCAGTTCTTAAAAATATCACTCAGGTCATTCCAAATTCCTTTATTCCATGATATCAACTGTTTATTGACAAGCCTAAAATGAGCAAAACCTATAGTGAGTCCCTACAGGTCTGTCTCCTTCTCAAATGTCCCCTGAATAATGAGTAATATATAACCATTTGTGCGGTTATATAGTGACGATGACCTCTACTTTTCAGCAAGGGTAATAAAACAACACAAGGAAAGAGGTATACTATAAAAGGTGCTTAAACTTGAGGATAAAACTACAAAATACTTATAAATATGGTAATGAGGTAAATAGGAATAGATTTGATTGAAGTAACACAACTTAGGCTGAAATAATAAAGTGTCTTGGGTGGTGGGGAGAGGAGAAAGAGGGAAAGAGTATGTCTATCTTTTCAAATGTGTCAGGCCTCTCTTTGGCAATTTACATGTGTTCTCTCATTTAATCATTAGGTCAACTCTATCCAAGAGGTATCACCAGAATCTCATTGTACTATGAAGCACAGACATTATCAGAGGTTTAATAACTTGTCCAAAGTCATGGAGAATTCAGTCGGGATTTAACCTGCACCCATGGAGGATTTCTCCATCATCAGGCATCAGAACAGACCCTTCCGTAAATAGCAACCTTATGCAGGTCACTTAAGCATTTGGGTCAGTCTTTCTTCACTACAATACCACTCTGTGCTATCCCACAGGTATAGATGAATAACACTTGAACATTTCTTCTATTCTCTTTGGAAGAAAGGCAGCATATAAATCTCAAGTGTTAATCTGTGAAAACCTTAAAGACAAGTACAACTTCATAACTAGAAACAAATCATTCCTTTCTTGTTTGAACTTTGCTGAACTCTAAATCCTTATCTGCATTCAAAGTATCATTTTCTGTACAATTCTCTAGTGGAGCACCGACCTCTAGGAGACCCGTATTCCAGTCCCAGGTCTTTCAAGCATTCACTAGAGCTTGCCCTTGGATCAGATACTACAAATATCAGAGGCTCAGACTCCTCACAGATCAAATGGGCTCTTCTACCTTGTTTGTCTGCATCATGGGGAGGAGCAAATGGGTAAAGTATATGTGACATTTTGGAAAATTGAGCAAAAAGCTGAATATAAAGTCACAGGAGAAATATTGTTACAAATCTCGTGAAGCATGGAGTCATTTCTTACTCAGGTCTTCTCTCTTCCAATGTGGTTATGTTAAGGGATATGATCCAGTACTATATAATTTCATTAGAGGTTTTATGCTACTTCTTCCATTTGCTAAGAATTTAGTCAGGGAAACAAAACTGTCATTTCCCAAACATATTAATAGCCGCATATATATCTAAGAATAAATGGTATAGGTGTGAAGTATGCACTAACAATACACTATTCCTCAGGCAATCCAAAAGCCAAGGCAAACCATCTTATAAGAATAAAATTAAGGAATCTGCCATTATATCCTATAAAGCTGTTTGCTATGTCATTCTTAGCCATTATAGTAAATATTGTAAATACTTATTTAAGTACTTTTAGAATACTGTGTTTTCTTTTTGTACATTGGGATTTACAGTACAATAGATGCTTAACTTTTGGCCTTTATTTTTATGCTTAGAACTTCTGACATTTTAAATCTCAGCACTTATGATTAACATCTTTGCTTTATGCCAAGAGCTAAAAACTTGCGCCCCTGCATATAGTAACACCTTTCAACAGTCACTCACTCCAGCAGTTACTAATTTTCCAAACCAGTACCTGAAGATGACATTTTGATAAATATGCAAAGGACTTTCTGAACTATTTATTAGTTCAGTATATGAAAAAATACACCTTGAGTAATGACATTTTGTTTCCAAAATGACTTCATACACTTTGCCCATTTTTTAAATTTTTAAATTGAGGTACTTATGGAATTTCTGAAAACATCACAAATAACTCATAATTAACAAATGGCATGCTTCTACTTCTCATCTCATCACACTCAAAAGCACTGTATTTTTTGAGTCCAAAAGTATTTTTCCAGAAAGAAGAAACTGCCATGATACCTTATAATCCTCATATAAATGAATGAGGTGCACATCACTTTTCATCTTTACTCTTAGTTAAAATGAGACCAAGAAAATGTAAACTTATCTCTCTCAACATCAAGAAATGGGCCAATAGTTAACATAAAAATTAAATGGATGCAGTAAAACAACCCAGTACTCTACCACTTTCCATGTCGCATCTGAGATGTAGAATTTATAGTCACATCACAACTCTAAGCACTTTCTAAGCTTTTTCTAAATGCTCAGAATAATGATGGTAATTTTTAACTGTATAGAAATCAAGATCTGAGTCAAAACTATCAGTTTTAATAAATCAGCTGATACTTTGGATTTATCTGCCTTTTTTCCTTATTTATAGGAAAAATCAACCAAAAGACAATTTGGGGAAAAAATCATAATAAGAACAACATTAATCTTTAGCATGTCAAATTTCAGACATATATACACATGCATATTCCTCACATGGTTTTAATTATATTGCAAACAATATTTGTATTTTGTTTTGTTAAAAACCTGACATCACTTAATTTTAAATTACCTGATCCAAGAACTACATGTATCAACAAAGAGAAGTTATAGATACCATCCCACCTTTGCCCAATATTTGAATGGTAACATTTGTTTTTAGATAGCACCAATGAGCAGAGGCAATTGGTTCTACTACAAAACTTACATTAGAACTGAAAAGTAGTTATGAATTCTTACTTGTAATCATTACCATCGTCCTGTGGAAGACCTAGAAAGAACCATCTAATCCTGACGTCAGAAAGAACAATGTTATGTGTTGAAATGTGTCTTTCCAAATTCATATGTTGAAGTCCTAACCCCCAGCACCTCAGAAAGTGATGTTATTTGGAAATAAGGTTGTTACAGTTGCAATCAGTTAAGAAGAAGTCATACTAGAGTAGAATGAGCTCCTAATCCAATATGACTGGTGTCATAAAAAGAAAGCCACATGAAGACACAGACATTGATACAGGGGGTATGCCATAAGAATATTGGAGTTTGGGGCATCTGGGTGGCTCGTGGGTTAAGCCTCTGCCTTCGGTTCAGGTTGTGATCTCAGGGTCCTGGGATAGAGCCCCACGTTGGGCTCTCTGCTCAGCGGAGAGCCTGCTTCCTCCTCTCTCTCTCTCTCTCTGCCTGCCTTTCTGCCTACTTGTGATCTCTGTCTGTCAAATAAATAAGATCTTTAAAAAAAAAAAAGAAAAGAATACTGGAGTTAGGCTGCCACGAACTAAAGAATGACCACAACCTAGATCCTTTCTTAGCACCTTCAGAGGGAGTGTTGCTGAGATCTTGCTGACACCTTGATTTCTGATTTCTAACCTCCAGAACTGTGAGAAAATAAATTTCTGGTAGTTATAACTAAGCCATCCGGTGTATGGTACTCTGTTACAACATCCCTAGGAAACTAATACAATGTGTTAACATATTATACCACATTGCCCTTTACACACTCAACAAATGTAACCCCTTCATAAGAAGTCTTACTGTCTCTTAAGTCCCTCAAATCATTATGCAAATCGCTACCACACTGTTCCATCTTAAATTAGGAATGCAGTAATTCCAGGAATGTAAAGTGGTGTAGCCGCAATAGAAAACAGTATGTAGATACCTAAAAAAATTAAAAATAGAACCACCATATGATCCAGTAATCCCAGTTCTTGGTTTGTATCCCAAAGAAATAAGAACAGGGTATGGAAAAGATATCTGTACTCTAATGTTCATTGCAGCATTATTCACAATAACCAAGATACAGGAAACAACCTAAGTGTCTATCAACAGACGTATAAAGGAATTGTGGTATATATAAATACAATAGAACATTACTCAGCCATGGGAAAGAGAAAATCCTGCCATTTGTGACAACATGGATGGACCTTAAAGGCATTATGCTAAATGAAGTAAGCCAGATGAAAAAAAAAAAAAAAGGATTGTATGGTCCCATTTATAAGTGGAATCTAAAAAAAAAAAGTAAAATTCATAGAAATAAAGTAAAAAAATGGTTTCCAGGGACTGGATGTGGGGAAAATAGGGAGAGGTTGGTAAAAGGGTATAAATTTCTTTCTAAAAACTGTAAAATGAGGGGCACCTGGGTGGCTTGGTGGGTTAATCCTCTGCCTTCGGCTCAGGTCACAATCTCAGGGTCCTGGGATCAAGCCCCACGTCTGGCTCTCTGCTCAGAGGGGAACATGCTTCTCCCTCTCTCTCTGCCTGCCTCTCTGCCTAGTCGTGATTTCTGTCAAATAAATAAATGAAATCTTTAAAATAAAATAAAATAAAAACTGTAAAATGAAAAGGTCTAAGGATCTATGTAAAACATGGTGACTACAGTTGATATACTGCATTTTAGAATAGAAATTTTCTACCAAAGTAGAACTTACGCTCTTACCAACCAACAAACAAAAAGCATAAATATGTAAGGTAATGAAAAAATGGTGAAATCATTTTTTTCAATTAAACTCAAAATGAAAATAAAGCATTACCCCATCCCAATTTTTCAAAGGTAATTATTTTGTTGCTTAAAATAACTGTAATGACTTCCTCATGTTGATAGGAAAAAACTAAACATAGCATGCAAATATAGCAGTGATAGCTGTGATATTTATGATGACCTACTGAGGGCTACGCATGGGGTTTACTCATATCATTATATTCTCATAGCATCCATCTGAACCAAGTATTAGTATCCAATATTAGAGATTAAAAAACAAGACACAAGACTTAGTGAGGAAGTGGACCACCTATGATCACACCAGTTAAGAAGGGTCAAGCCAGATTTTCACTCATGGTTATCCTCCAGGGCACGCACAGTTAGCCATCATGAGGAAACTACAAGAACTGAAAGGAAAGTCCCCTCCTATATGTCTTGTACCTCAGTATAGTTTCTTCATCCTGCATCATCCTTCCCACTATCCTACCTGCCATTTCATGCGCTCATTTTAACTGTGTGTGCCTCTCCGCATCACTTCTACTCACACCTTATTTTTCTTTTTTCTTCTCCTGAAAGCCCAATCAAACTGAGAGCTATCTTCCAATATCTGAGATTTGGTAATTATCACATCTGTGAAGTCTAGTTAATTTCTTCTTAAGGAAAATTTGAAGATCACTGCCTTTGTTCTGAATTCATGATAATC
This sequence comes from Meles meles, assembly GCF_922984935.1. Taxonomy (NCBI): domain Eukaryota; kingdom Metazoa; phylum Chordata; class Mammalia; order Carnivora; family Mustelidae; genus Meles; species Meles meles. Next base: position 64,941,166 of record NC_060069.1, read on the forward strand.
TGGAAAGATGCCAATTATAGTATTTAGACAAGTATATTACTATTCACAAGCCTGTATCTTTCTTCTAGATTATAAGCTTCATAAAGAAAGCGCACTGTATCCCTAGTATCTAAAACAGATGATAAATACACATTTGTAGATTATATAAATGAATGAATGAGATATAACGTTATTCTTAAGCTTTACTGAGGCATAACTAATAAATAAAATTATAAGATATTTAGAGCATATAACTTGATCATTTGATGTACAACTATATTGTGAAAGGACTCCTGCCATCAAGTGAACATAGCTATCACCTCACCTATTTACCGTGTTTTGTTTTGTTTTTTCTTTTTGGTGAAAACATAACATATAATTAAGAAGTTTTCATTGTTCCAAGTTTTTGTTATTATAAACAATGCTACAATATATGTCTTAAAATTTAAATCTTCTTTCTCTTTAATGGATCTTCTCTAATGTCAGAGAATAGAATATTCTCTAACCCAAGCGTAACTGCTTAACAAATATGTTAAATAAATGTTGAATCTTAATAATTCTATTTCCTAGAATATATGGAATATTATTTGGCAGTTAAAATGAATGAACCAGACCTATATGTTTCAACACTGATAAATTTGAAAGACATAATGATAATGTTGATGGATAAAAAGCAAGTAGAGAAAGTATATGTAGTTTTATATGTATGACAAGGTTGAGATTAAAAAATTGAAATACATTAATATTTTATAATATTTATGATTAAGTATATATGCATGTATGTAATTAAAAGTGCATGTGATTGATAAATGCCAACTTCTCAGAGAGGAATGGAGAGTAAAGGGACAAAAGAAGGGAATTTACCCATATCTGTTAGGTTTTATTTCTAAAAAAATATCAAAACAAAAAAACCATGTGCAAAAATAATGTACCAAATGTCACCAATTTATTAAATCAGGTTAGGAATGCATACATACTTGTTTTACTGTTTTTGAACATTTTACTTCTGAAATATCCACAATTATAAATAAAAAACAAATTATTTAAAAAGTGTAGCATCAAGTTAGAGGGAAAACAGAAAAATATCCACAGGGGAAATGCCATAGTAGTAATTGTTGCAGACTAGATTCACTCATGAATGCCAAAATTAGTGGGCAAAAAATGAGGAAAAATAGAATATTTGTATAATATTCTCCAAGATACTTATTTTTTTTAAGATTTTATTTTTATAAGTAATCTCTCCATTCAAATGGAGCTCAAACTTCCAACCCTGAGATCAACAAACACATACTTAATCAAATGAGCCAGCCAGGCGCCCCGAAGATACTTATTAATTACAAAGGTAAATATAGTAACTTTACAGTGGAGAAACACAGCAAACACCACGCTATGCACATGTTCAAGGTGGATAACATCACAACTGGTAAGACCTAAGAAAATCACAGAACCCTTGGTGCTTTGCACTGTGAGGGATGCAATGTGATTTCTCCAGAGTTATTGCCAAAAATGCATAACTTCATCCAAGTCATAGGAAAATATCAGACAAACTTAAATTGAGGAACAAACATTCTATGAAATAACTGGTAGTCTTCAAAAAGTTTCAAAATCATGAAAGACAAGAAAGACTGAGGAAGTGTCACAGATTAGAACATGCTAAAGAGAAACAACTAAATGTAGGTTGGGAACCCATACAGGACCTTAGCACAGAAAAAAGAAAGAGAAAATGGGTGAGATTGAATTAAGGTCTCCAGTTTCTTTTTTTTTATTTTTAATTTTTGTTAAAAATGTTTCTTTTTTTTTAAGATTTTTATTTATGTATTTGAGAGAGTGAGAGAGAACATGGGGGCGGTGCAGAGGGAAAAGGAGAAGCAGACTTCCTGCTGAGCAGGGAGCCCAATGTGGGGTTCAATCCCAAGACCCTGGGATCAAGACCAGAGCAGAAGACAGATGCTTAACTGACCCAGCCACCCAGGCACTCCTACAGTTTAGATAATAGTATCATACCAATGTAATTTTCTGTTTCGTTAAGTGCATTATAGTTATACTACATGTTAATGTTAAAGGAAGCTGGGTGAGGGCTGTTCAGGAAATGTATTATAAGCTTCAATTAGTTATACTTCTAAATGTAAAAAAAAAAAGAGTGCATACTTATTAATTCCATAAATTTACTCCAATGAAATAATCAGAAAAGCCCACAAAGGTATATGTGTATGTGCATGTTTGTATATGTGTGTGTGTGTGTGTGTGTGTGTGTGTGTGAGTATGCCATTATGGCATTGGTTAAAAAGTTAACTTGGAAATAACCTAAATGTCCAACAAATAATTATGTTATATCCATAAAAGGCTATATGCAGTCATGCAAATTATATTTCCTTTAGATTTATTGACATACATAGATGTTTGCAATCTATTGCTGTGTAAAATACAATGTAATTATTATTTTATGTGCATGTTCTTTAATTTTTATATTTCTAGTCCAAAGAGTTTCTATTTTGAATATATGCAAAGGAACTGATCTTAAGCAATATACAATAAAATGTTAACATTTGCTTTCTATGTGAGTTAGGATAATGACACTTCTGTTCATTAATGTGTATTTTCAATAGTTCTAATAGTGCAATTAAAAACTACATCATTTTTAAAATTCAAGATGTTTGGTGATGGATATAATAAAAAACTACTATTATAAAGTTGTTCATCTTTATTATAATTTTAGTTATTAGTCATTCAAATGCAGAATTTTTTTTTTTAATTTGTCACTTGAGCAGAGTGTTCACCCTCAGGATAGCAATGAATCTATGACACATCCAAAAAGAGCTGGGATCATTTTCAAAGAAAGTCTGCATTATCAAGAGAGTTCCTGTTAGGGAATGATTGATCTATTAATCATAAATCTGTGCAAGAGAAAAGATCCTTAAACTCTGACATCCACAGAACTGTATTGTTTCTAACTTAACACAATCTTCCTTCAAAAACAGTAAACTGTTTTAACATGAATACACTAAGCATACTTTCAATTCTCTTCATAGTATAACTTTTAACTCTCACTAAATATAGCTCATTTAAAGTGATACACATTGGGGCTTCTGGGTGGCTCAGTGGGTTAAAGCCTCTGCCTTCAGCTCCGGTCATGATCCCAGGGTCCTGGGATCGAGCCCCACATCGGGCTCTCTGCTCAGCAGGGAGCCCGCTCCCTCCTCTCTCTCTCTGCCTGCCTCTCTGACTAGTTGCAATCTCTGTCTATCAAATAAATAAATAAAATCTTTAAAAAATAAAAAATAAAGTGATACACATTTTGGTCAGAGCTTATGATTTGGTCCAAAACTGCATCAGTGTATCCTATTAATAGAAAACTTAATTTTTAGAAAGAGGATCCTTAAGCTAATGTTTACCTATGTCAATAGAATATCACTGTCAGAGCAGGAAAAGACTTTTTTAACTACTGCAATGTTATAATTTTATTTATCAGGAACTCAAAGTCAAGAGACATTGAAGAAAAGATTTGGGGCTAGTGTCTCCAGTCTAGGTGTGATTTTTTTTTCTTTTTGACTATATCACAGTTTGTATCCTCAATGACACACAACAGTATGCATAGTAAAGTATGAATTCTTTTTGACTCTATCACAGTTTGCATCCTCAATGACACACAACAGTATGCGTAGTAAAGTATGAATTCACCCATTAACCGCCTGCAGGGCTACAAGATGAATAGTCAGTCTAAGCCCTCCAGGTGCTCCTGGAGAAGAGGTCAGGCATGTAAACAAAACACTTGGGCAACACTCCATTATAATATCAGTGGGAACTAGAAACTAATACCGATTATGAATCCCAAAACGTGAATAGTTATAACTTCATATTATGGAAACAATTTACCAAAAGGATTTGGTCCTACTATTTTAAATCTCACTTACAGTTTATTTTTCCCTTTGCACATTAAGAAATGCACTCACCACATAGAGGACATGTCAATGCTTTCCTTTGAAATATGTATCTTTTTATTTTTCCCACATTGTTCTAGACAATACTATTTCTGAACACGTACTTAAAGGATTTTGGTTTTTTTTTGGTAAGGTGACTCAAGTAGACAGAAGTTAAGCACTGTTTACACATGTTGGTGCCTTCAGTGTCAATTATGTAAACCTTGTTGCATGAGTAGAAATATAACTACACATTTACTTAACATTGATCTTCAGAATATCTAAACGCTTTGACAGGTATGCCATACTACCATCTTTGTTTGACAAATGGAGGAAGATGTACTTGGTGAATGTTTTCCATCTTGGCATCTATTTAACAAATATTTGTAAGAATCAACCACCTGCCAGTCACTAATACTGAATATTTGATGAGTACTGAGATGTGCATGTTGTGGCTTCTGACATTGAAGCACACAGAGAGCAGTGAAAATTTAAAGCCGTTTGGTAAGTGTTTAAATAGAAACACCATAAAAGAACAATAAATAATGCAAGCAGTGTGATTTAGAGAGAAGGGCATTAAACTTTAGAGGCCTTCACATTTGAACTCAAACTCAGACCTACTCACTAGTTGAATGAGCTCAGTATCCTCGTCCATGAGATATACACATACCATACAGTTCCACTCACCCTGCACGGTGGCTATGAGAAGTCCATGAAAACACATGTGAAGGAGTGAGAAATGGGCTTTATCCACAGTGGATGCTCAATGACTGGAAACTTCCTTACCCTTTGCCTTAGGATTACAGGACAGGGAATTGCTAATTCTGTCTAGTGCTCATTTTTGAGAATTTTAATGGTTCCCTTACCCAAGCTGCTCATTTCTTTTTCATAAAAGTGATGATCCGGCCATACTTATTCTATAAGTCTCTATGTGCAATAAAATGATTTTGTATTGCTAAAAACTAGACACTGATTCCATTTTAGTGTTCATTTCCAGAAGGAAGCATCTTAGTTATAAAGACAAGAGATAGAGGATATAATCTGTTCTAAATTAGAGGTAGTGAGCTTTCAGGGAATTAAAATTTTTCAAAAGTTCATTTTAGGTCTAACAGGGAGAGCAGCCCTTAAAAATATACTGTTAAGGATTTTAAGTATTTTGTTTTTGCAAAAAGATATGATTTTTATTATTCAGAAAATACCATTCTCTTAGGTAAGATATGTGCATAATTTAATAGGAATCCAGTCCAATTGTTTCATTTTGTGAAGAAGTACATTTTTTAACAATTCATATTGTTTTGGCACAGAAATAAATTACAGTGCTGAAAAGGCCCAGAATAAATATAATGACAGCATGCCTCATGCTGTATACTCCTCCATCTTCCCAATGGTTTGCTAAAGGGGAAAAACACCTAAGAAACACTTGTTCAGTTCTTTCCAACAATGCACTCCTACTCATCAGGCAGGATTCCTCTGGGAAAAAGACTACTCATAATGGAAAAGAACAGCACTGATTTACAGATTTTAAAACGATAATTTTCAACGAACTTAGCTTTCAGGAGTCTGTGCGATCACTGCTCTACACCTGAACATTTTCTGGTCACAGTTACTGACCCTTACCGGACTAGTGCAGAAAAGACAGCACATTTAGAAATGCAGCATGTCGAAATAGCTCCCAGTTCAACTTCCAATACATTTCTAGTCATCTTTCAACTGCAACTTTTTTTCCAATTCATTTGTGGGTGGTTTTAATATCCCTAGGAGCTTCTTTTGTTCAGCATAGTCTTTAAGGTGCCTTTCCAATGTACTTTATTTATTTATTTATTTTTGGCACCAGTTCCTATATATGCAAGTACTTTCTTTTTTACAGCATATGAAATTACTTTTTTCACATTTTTTTTACAAGTCGTTTTTATCATATTTTCTTCTCTCGTTTCCATGAGCAATAGAGGCATATGTCAGTATTTCCCTTCCACCGTAAAACCTCGATAAGTCAAACAACTGGTTCAAGTTAAAACTGGTCCAGGGGAGCCTGGGTGGCTCAGTTGGTTGAGCCATTGGGCATCTGCCTTCAGCTCCGGTCATGATCCTAGGGTCCCAGGGTTCTAGACCCCCCCCCCCCTTCTGGGCTGGGAGCCTGCTTTACCCTGTCACGGTCCCAGTGCTTTCTCCCTCCCTCTCTTTCTCTCTCTCTCAAATAAAGAGAAAAACTCTTTGAAAAAAAATTAAAAATTAAAAAAGTACTGTAGTAGCCCCTTAGCCAGTTTTACTTTCCGTGGCTTCAGTTGCCTGTGGTCAACCACCGTCCAGAAGCAGATGACCTACTGAAGTAATCTTAGACGGTCAACAGTAACTTAACGTTACGTCCTAGCTTAACGCTATGGCACTGTGACATCTCATCATGTAGGCATCTCACGTCATCACAAGAGAAAGAAGGATGAGTACAGTACACTGAGATATTTGGAGAGAGACCACATTCATATAAGCTTTGTTACAGTATATTGTTATAATTGTCTGTTATTATTATTGTTGTTAATCTCATACTGTGTCTAATTTATAAATTAAACTATCATTAGGTATTTATGCATAGGAAAAGACATTGTATGTATAGGGTTCAGCATTTTCTGCAGTTTCAGTTTCATCCACTGCAGCTCTTAGAATGTATACCCTGCAGATGGGGGGTAGGGGGGCCTACCCTTTTCTGCCTTTTTTGATAACCAGATTTTGCCCCAATAGCTGTGATATCTGAAACAAGTGTTCCACGGATGTCAATTAACTTTAATGAGTGATTCATTGTACAATGGAAACTACTTTGCATTCCCTCTAGATGCTTTCACTGTGTGGAAAAGATGAAGCTCCATTTAGCTTGGGGCTGACATAGTGAAACATAATTCACCTGCCTCCATTGTTTTCAAGTCATGGAGGTTTCTACAGAATGGCAAGAATAACACTCATTTTACTAGAACATATCCCACATTTTCTCTTGCTATATATTTAGGACAGATGACCTACATAGACCAGCAGAATGCAAAAGGAAGAAACCTGCTGATCTATCACTTAAATACAAGTAAGTAAATTCAGAACAAAAATATATGAATTTCAGGCATCATACTTAATCTGAAAGATTGATATTGAAGTGGGGGCCTAGTGTCATAAGGGATTTTGACAAAATATAGGACCACACAAATATATCCTCTAGCTAAAAACAAACACAAGCATGCAAATGATGAAAGCAGTGAAGGAAAGACACCCAAAAAAGGCAGACAAACAAGCTCAGAAAGTCACAAATAAATAGCAACAGTACGCACATCAAGATTTGAAGCCAGCAATGCTCTAAAATGTGTGAATCAGGGATCAAAGCATCACGATGTCCCTTTTATATAATAAACCCAATATGTTAGCTGGCAAAGAAGACCCTGCAGTCCAAGGCTATTTTTTAAACTGCTGCTCTGGAAGGTTCTAAGAGCTAAATGATTCTGGTCAACTTACTTGCTTTTTAAATGGCTCCCACACGGTTAATATTTCTGACATACCCTTGTATACGCCAGGTAGATGGTTATGTCATGCAGTGATTGTCATTTCAGCTCTCACAGAGTTGACACTTCAGCAGAAAGAGGAGTCAGCAAATAGAACAGACTTAGAAAGCTCCACTTGCTTATTCGAAAAAAATATATATATAGTACAAATGCATTTTCTTTCATCTGCTTTGGTTTTAACAGTTTATACATCATCATCAAATATAATATGAGAATACATGTATCTTAATGTGGTACTCTTCTGAACTCTATAAGGTTTTTCCATATTTGTGTTTTATTTTCACTGCATATTTTATTATTATTTTCCCTGCTTATTGCTCACAATGACCCTAATGGTAAGCCAAGAATTTTTGGTTAAGAGACTATGGACTCTGAAAAAGAACCTGAGGGTTTTGAAGGGCCGGGGCTTGGGAGGTTGGGGAACCAGGTGGTGGGTAATAGGGAGGGCACGTATTGCATGGAGCACATACGTGTTAATAGTGTTAAATGTTTGTTAATAGTGTTAATAGTTAATACTATTAACAATACTATTGTTAATAGTATTAACAATAAATACTGTTATGCTGAAATATATATATATATATAAAAAAGCAATAAAAGCATTCATCAGCTTAATGACACACCCTCAGACTTCAAATTCTAGTGTTACTTTTTTCTATTGGAGTGAAAGAACTATGCTAATCATATGCCTGTCTTCATGGAAGCATCAAATAAGGCTACCTGGGATATTTATTCTCTTTGAATTGCTTTCTAATTTTATAAAATAGTTCTACAAACATTTTGAGAATGGACCTCCATTCCCTGCATGTGTATACATCCCATAGATGTAGTACCTGGAGAGCAGACTACAGTGCACATTATAAACCACAAAGATATTATCGCCCAGTGGATTACTGGGGGCCTCCTCTTAGAGACCACTGTTTAATAGCACTAGAATCAACACCATGCCTTCATACACTGACAGAGGGCTCTGGGGAAGGTGGGGGAATGGGTAGCAGGATAATGCACAAGAAAGTCTTAGTTTAGCAGCACCCTTAGCTTTGAATCAAAGCGAAGTAGGAAGAGGATTTTGACTGACTTTCTTCTTCTTCACCCTGACTGATTTTCGCTGGCTCTGCAAGAGTATACACAACTGAATGTAGACACATCAGAAGTCATCTGATGGAATGGGAGGGTTCCACGCTATTTCCAAAAAGGTTAGAGTGGTAACAATATTTCAGTATAGAGATTAGACTAAGATTACCCTAGCACGTTAAAAAAAACAAAACAAAACAAAAAAAAAACCCTTAGATTCTTGTAGGTCACTATCCTGGATTCCACCCTAAGAATGCAGAGTGCTGGGGCGCCTGGGTGGCTCAGTGGGTTAGGCCGCTGCCTTCGGCTCAGGTCATGATCTCAGGGTCCTGGGATTGAGTCCCACATAGGGCTCTCTGCTCAGTGGAGCCTGCTTCCCTCTCTCTCTCTCTGCCTGCCTCTCTGCCTACTTGTGATCTCTCTCTGCCAAATAAATAAACAAAATATTAAAAAAAAAAAAGAATGCAGAGTGCTTATTTCTCATCAAAACTTGTCTGTCCCAAGTGACTTCTCTTTCCATAAAGTAATTAATGTAATTACACCCAACAGAGAGTCAATGAAAGAGTATTTTAGGTCATTATAGCCTCCTAATCACACACCTGGTAGCAACAGACCTAAGGAAAATGAGAAACAGTGGGGCTCTGCAAAGGCCAAGATCCTCCTAATTTCTAACAGTTGTACGATGTGGCATTTTGGACTTATGGTAAATATGTACACCCACAGCATCTACTAATACATACGTCGTCACTGTATCTGCTAAGGTAATTTCACTTAGACATATAAGTTATACCACTTTTCTTTCCTTAATTATCTGTTTTATTGGTAGGGTGGATAAAATCTAATTTCTTTCGATCTCCTTTACTAGATTTCGATGAAAGTGTTTATTCACTTTCAAACTTAGGTTTATCACTCCTATAGTAGGTTCAGGCATACATCTGCTATCACATTTATCAGCTTTTACAGAAAAAAAAAAAAAACAACACGAAGTCATAAGAAACTTTTGGGAAGATCGCCAGCAAGGATCATCATCCAGGACTTTTCAAAATATGGACATCCATTATGCATGGCCCCTTCTTTCAGAAAAGCTTTGGTGTTTTTATTTATTTACTTACTTAATGTTACTGAAAGTGAAATGAATGGACCTGGGACTTTGGATTGAGTGGGATAATTCTAATATTTTTAGCTGAAAGCAAAATATATGCACCATATTTTAAACACTCTAAGATAAGAGTGTGAAATCAGGTTTCCAACTAATGATTTTAAAGGAAGGCATTTACACTTTAAAAGAATAAATTCAAAGCAAAAACTTTGGATTAGCAATCCTCGGTACACCCCAACATGCCATAAAATGACAATTCAGACTCTTTGAAAGAGGCAAAATCTTATAACAAAAGAAGAGAGAGCAGACAGTAGTACTATTTTGGAAGCTAAATGCAAAAAACAAACAAACAAACAAAAAACCAAACCAAACAAACAAACAAACAAAACCAAGAAGTAAAGTACTAAGCTAAGAAAGTTTACTCCTAAACTGGCAGTAGAGAAGGTAAAAAACCAATCCAATTTGCACTGCAGAACTCCAAATGTCCCAGGAACAGGCAACACAAGTAACTGGAAGGGTGGTGAGTCCAAGTCTAAAAAAAGCAGGATTGTTTGAAAATTGATTTAAGAAGCAGGAGGATCCCCAGATACCCTCATCTTCAGAACTTAAGGCTCTTACCTGAGATACCACAGTGAGTGGCATTCAGGAGCTAAGACACCGTGAGATCCCAAAGCTCCCACACCATACCGCTTCCTTAGTAGTTAGATTATTAAACCATATGTTTTCAGTAACAAAAACACTTTTTTGTATTTCATGGTTTTCAAATATTTTTACATTTGTTATCTAATGTAATCATCACAATATCTCCAGTAGGCAAGACTAATGGTTTTCTACTTCTCCAAGAAAGTGATTTGCCATCGTTGGTGCTCATAACAACACATTGAGAAGCTTAATTAAAACAACCTAGTATCATGCTTAGTGAAATAAGTCAATCGGAGAAAGACAACTATCATATGATCTCCCTGATATGAGGACATGGAGAAGCAACATGGGGGGGTAGGGGGATAGGAGAAGAATAAATGAAACAAGATGGGATTGGGAGGGAGACAAACCATAAATGACTCTTAATCTCACAAAACAAACTGGGGGTTGCTGGGGGGAGGTGGGATTGGGAGAGGGGGAGCGGGCTATGGACATTGGGGAGGGGAGGCGAACCATAAGAGACTATGGACTCTGAAAAACAACCTGAGGGTTTTGAAGGGTCAGGGGTGGGAGGTTGGGGGAACAGGTGGTGGGTAATGGGGAGGGCACGTTTTGCATGGAGCACTGGGTGTTGTGCAAAAAGAATGAATATTGTTACGCTGAAAAAATAAATAAAATGGAAAAAAAAAAAAAAACAACCTAGTCCCTTGGAAGGGGAGGTGAACCATGAGAGACTATGGACTCTGAAAAACAACCAGAGGGTTTTGAAGGGGTGGGGGGGGGTGGGAGGTTGAGGAACCAGGTGGTGGGTAATAGGGAGGGCATGTACTGCATGGAGCACTGGGTGTGATGCCAAAACAGTGAACACTTATGCTGTAAATAAACAAATAAAAAAAAAAACAAAAAACAAAAAATAAAACACTGGGGAAAAAAACAAAACAATGAATTCTGTTATGTTGAAAAGAAAAAAAAAAAAAAACCTAGTCCCAAAGATTCTGATTGAGGAAGATGGAGATGAGGTCCTGAATAACTAACAAATACATAACACATTATTCAAGTGATTCAAGTACAGGTGATAAAATGGCCATCTTTTAATAAACACTTTATTAAATATTTTAATTTTCATCAGAGCAGAAGGCAATACAACTGGACTACATTAGCCAAGTCTCAACAAAAACAAACAAAATGACCCCAAACCCCAAATAAACTAACATTTTTACTAAAAAGACATTATTAAGGGTGTGCTGGGATATGAGGAACCTCTCTGCAGCTTTTGCAAAAGTTCCTTAGAAGACATTTTTTCCTGGATAGGTAAAGATGCAAGAAATACTTTCCAGAATGTAGGACAAGAAAAAGAAAATAGTTATCATCTCTAATTAACTTGGAATAGTACCTCTATCAATCAGTGCTCCTTTTTATCTTGCCTACCAGGAAGTTCAGAACTAAATTTAATATAAATTACCAAGAATTAAGGCATATGTACTTTTCCACTGAGAACCCCTCCCTCATATACACTCATGTGAGTTTGAGCTATTTTTATTTTAATTGTCTTATTATACACGAATTTTAAAAAGCTAGCTTAAAATCATTCAGGAAATAGGCAGGGTATAAATTATAAATAAATACACCTGAGAAATACGAAGTAAACATATTCATGCAGGAATAATTTCAACATGAAGAAAGGACAGGGAGCTAGAGATTTGCAGTGGTAGATTTTTTTCAAAACATAATTCTTTCAGGCACAGTTGGTAAGTACACCTGTCATATATGCTTCCAAAAACGTAGCTTAAAATGATAACATACTGAGAGAAAAACAAATCTTGGGAATACAAAATTCATTTGTTATAATCAGTTTTGCTTACACTCTCTCAAAATAGCCATCTGTACTAAGTGTATACATAACAGAACAACTTGCTACAATACAAAAAGTTCATATATATATTTAGACCTTGGAACTTTCTAAGGGATTGAAAACTTTTCAAAAGCACCTATCATTTTTGCTACAGAGATGCTACACGTAAGGGAACAGGAGTTCCCTTAAATGAATAGCAGCTATTTTAAAAAACCCTATTACAATGTTGTCAGTCCTATTTTTCTTTTATTTTTCTTTTTTTTTTTTTTTAAGCAAACTCAACACCCAAAGAACAAATAATCTAATCAAGAAATGGGCAGAAGACATGAACAGACATTTCTGCAAAGAAGACATCCAGATGGCCAATAGACACATGAAAAAGTGCTCCACAGCACTCGGCATCAGGGAAATACAAATCAAAACCACAATGAGATATCACCTCACAGCAGTCAGAATGGCTAAAATTAACAAGTCAGGAAATGGCAGATGCTGGCGAGGATGCGGAGAAAGGGGAACCCTCCTCCACTGTTGGTGGGAATGCAAGCTGATGCAACCACTCTGGAAAACAGCATGGAGGTTCCTCAAAATGTTGAAAATAGAACTACCCTATGACCCAGCAATTGCACTACTGGGTATTTACCCTAAAGATACAAACGTAGTGATCCGAAGGGGCACGTACACCCGAATGTTTATAGCAGCAATGTCTACAATAGCCAAACTATGGAAAGAACCTAGATGTCCATCAACAGATGAATGGATAAAGAAGAGGTGGTGTATATACACAATGGAATACTATGCAGCCATGAAAAGAAATGAAATCTTGCCATTTGCGACGATGTGGATGGAACTAGAGGGTATCATGCTTAGTGAAATAAGTCAATCGGAGAAAGACAACTGTCATATGATCTCCCTGATATGAGGACGTGGAGATGCAACATGGGGGTTAGGGGTGTAGGAGAAGAATAAATGAAACAAGATGGGATTGGGAGGGAAACAAACCATAAATTACTCTTAATCTCACAAAACAAACTGAGGGTTGCTGGAGAGGAGGGGGGTTGGGAGAGGGGGGGTGGGGTTATGGACATTGGGGAGGGTATGTGCTATGGTGAGTGCTGGGAAGTGTGTAAACCTGGCGATTCACAGACCTGTACCGCTGGGGATAAAAATACATTATATGTTTATAAAAAAAATATATTGCTTACAATCTAAATAATGATTTTTCACAAGTGTTAACTCACATTGTTAACTCACTCTTGGGTTTATTTCCCACCTGACTTCTCCTTAAAATGTTATTTACTAATTGTTCAGTGTCGGTAATATAGCTTTTGTTAATGCCCATTTAAAAAAAAAGGGGGGGTAATCATTTAATTTCTCCTTTTTATAGGTTTCACTTTCTATTTTGTTATAACAAGAACCTGACCTACATATAACATTTTAACTGCTCTGAATACTTATTTAAAATAGGATAAAAGTAATAAACACATTGATTTCAACTCTTAGAAATTATTCTTTTTTTTTTAAAGATTTTATTTATTTATTTGACAGAGAGAGAGAGATCACAAGTAGACAGAGAGGCAGGTAGAGAGAGAGGAGGAAGCAGGCTCCCTGCGGAGCAGAGAGCCCGATGCGGGGCTCGATCCCAGGACCCTGAGATCATGACCTGAGCCGAAGGCAGCGGCTTAATCCACTGAGCCACCCAGGCGCCCCAGAAATTATTCTTTCTATTAAGACAATCATGTTATTCTATTTAGGATCAATGTTTTATAAGATGTCACTAGTATTGTTGATGTGTTTAAGGTAAAATATTTATTTAAATATACTACATCACAATCCTCCCAACAATTTTTTTCAATAAAATAAAGTAGGGAAACAAAAATATAAAGAATTTACAATGCCATGTTAGTTCAGGTGGGAAGCTAAAATATTATCGACCTAGATTTAACTCTCCGAAACATAACTGCTCTGGCAATCTAATGCCATGTGATAAACTACACCAAATTCTAGTGGTTTAAAACAGCAATGAGCGGGGTACCTGGGTGGCTTAGTGGGTTAAAGCCTCTACCTTCGGCTCAGGTCATGATCCCAGGGTCCTGGGATCAAGCCCTGCATCGGGCTCTCTGCTCAGCGGGGAGCCTGCTTCCCTTCCTCTCTCTCTGCCTGCCTCTCTGCTTACTTGTGATCTCTGTCAAATAAATAAATAAAATCTTAAAGAAAAGACACACACAACAGCAATGACCTTCAGTAATTATTAATTTTCTTCAAAATTCTCCAATTTGATAGGGGGCTCAGGGGGGATGATTCATCTCTGCCCCACACAGCATGAGCTGCCATAACTTCACTGGGCTATAGAATCCATTTGTAAGAAAACTCACTTATATGGCTAGTTAGTTGCTAGTGACTGTTGATTCAGCCAGGTTGTTGGCAAGGACTTCTGATTCCTATCCATGTGGCCACTCAACTGAGCTGCCTGGACTTCCTCAGCAACATTCCTGGACAACATGGTGTCTGGATCTCAAGAGGTCCCAAGAGACCTGTAAATTACCTATAAAGTATCTAAGCTTTCTCTGCCTTAGCCTTTAAGTCCAGATATCACACTGTTACATTCTGTTAGAAAAGCAAGCCACTATCGACAGCCCAGATTCAAGGAAATAGGAATTAGCCTCTCCATCTTCATAAATGTTCAGCTATCTCTAATCAACCATGTTCAATATATAAATTGAACATGATACTTACAAAAATGTTGTTTTCATTTTCTTGAGCTAAATGAGTTGATGATAAAGTTTATATAAGAAAAAAACATGTAAGAATAACTATGAAGTCCCTAGATAAGAATAATAATTGAGTACCAGTCCTACTGGGTATGAAAACTTACTTTACAACCTTACAGTTAAAACCATATGATGTTGCTCCAATGAAATAAAAGAAAAGATCTTAAAATATACTCAAGAATATATGGAAATTTAGTGTATCGTAAAAATACTACCTTAAATCAATGGGAAAAAGATGTTCTAAACAAATTATGTTGAGACAAGTGGGTAGTCATTTTTAAAGCAATCATGTTAAAGGGTGCTCAATCTTACAATCGAAAAGTACAAATTTAACCTAAAATGTGATACCTTCCTAATCTGTCAAATTGGTAAAACTTCATAAGTTTGGCAACACACACAAAGGCAAGGCTGTAAGAAAATGGGTAGTCTACAGATTGCTGGTGGGAGTGTAAAGTATACAACCACATGGAGGGGAAATTGGTAATATTTTCCACAGAGAAAGCAATTCCACTTCTAGGAATTCATCCTGAAATAAACCTCCAAAACTAAAAACCAATATATGCAAAAGGTTATTCATTTTGTCATTATTTGCAAAGGCAAAATAGGGAAACCATCTAAATGTCATCTGTAGGAAACGGATTGGAGTGAAAAATGATGAAAGAAAAGTATATAGCTGAAAAAAAATGAAAAAGATGTCAAAGGACTGAATGTTACATGCAAGGTGTTTTATTTTTTTATTACCTTTTTTAAATTAACATATAATGTATTATTAGCCCCAGGGGTCCAGGTCTGTGAATCGTCAGGCTTACACACTTCCCAGCACTCACCATAGCACATACCCTCCCCGATATCCATAACCCAACTACCCTATCCCTACCCCGCCTCTCCCCGACAACCCTCAGTTTGTTTTGTAAGATTAAGAGTCTCTTATGATTTATCTCCCTCTGGATCCCATCTTGTTTCCTTCCCTAACCCCCAAACACCCCACGCTGCCTCTCAAATTCCTCATATCAGGGAGATCATATGATAATTGTCTTTCTCTGATTGACTTATTTCACTCAGCATTACTACCCTCTAGTTCCATGGAAGGTGTATTACTAAGCAAAAAAGCAAACTGCAAGAGAGTATATAGATATTATAGAATTTGCTACCTTTTGAGTAAGAAAGGAGAAATACAAATGAGACACATACATGCACATACATATACATTTGTTTCTTTTGCAAAAAGAAATTAGGAAAATGATTGTCTTTCTATGCAGGTGAAGGGAATTACTATGGAACAAAGATTTGAGTATGTTTTCATTCAGTTCTACCTTGTGGGCCACATAAATGTTTTACATATTTAAAATTAAATTAAAGAGGTTGGAAAGACACAAATCATAAAATTCAATCCAAGCACAAACAAATGTACCATATCTAAATATCAAATGTATAACATTATTGCACAAAGTAAAATAAATAATTTAAGTAAATTAAACACAGTTTTCTAATTGTACACTTCAGTGTATCTTAATGGGTATATATCATAAGGACCAAAAGAACTACAGGAAAATTTTTTTTATTTTTACTTTTTAAGGTGAAATTATGTTTTAATTTGAAAATTCACAGAGAGTGCTAATGAAGGTTTATGATTTCCATCATTGCATTCATTAATTCATTCAGCAAATATTTACCACCAGCTTTTGCTTATCAGGCACCAGTGATATAGGATTAAACTTTTAACTTCTTTGGCTTTCTTTTGGTAATAGGGGTACAGATGTGATCCTAAATTCTCATTCTCTCTCTCTCTGTTGAAAACTAGATGAACTATTCTGATCTTGTAAAGAACCAGTTTTCACTATGAGAGAAGGAAAATACAAACACAGAATGGGGGAAGTTGAGAAAGAATCCTGGCATTGCATTTGAATTTGAGACAGTAATGTGAACTCGACATTGTTTTTGAACTGCTTTGTTTAGGTATAATTGGCCTACAATAAACTGCATATACTTGAAAACATACAATTTGATCATTTGCATTCCATATTCATCACGCCCCACAATTTTCCTTTATAATCCTTCCTTCTGTTTTTTCTCTCCTCTCCAGTTCCCCTCCTTGCACCCCTTGCAACCACACACATTCTTTCTGTAATTACAGATTAGTTTGCATTTTCTAAAGTTTTATATAAGTGGAATTATCTATTACATACTCTTTTCAGTGAGAAGAGTCTGGCTTCTTCTATTTAGCATAATTATTTTGAAACTCACTTATGTTGTTGCTTATATATCAATAGTTTCTTCTTTTTTATTACTGAGTGGCATATTCCATCTTAGGAATATTCCACAATTTTTTATCTGTTCATCTATTGATGGGTATTTGGGTTGTTTTAGGGTTTTGGCTAATACAAATAAAGCTCCAAGAACATGCACATACAAACCTTTTCATGAACCTTTTAGGAGTGGGATGATTGGCTCAAACAGATGTCTGTTAACATTTTTAAGAATCTGCAAACTGTTTTCCAAGGACATTGTACCATTTTATATTCCTGGCAGCAATGTACAAAAGTTTTCATTCTTTCACACCTTCCACTGATTGTCATGGTCAGTCTTTTTAACTTTCCATTCTAATATATGTGTGGTGGCATCTCACTGCTGTTTTAATTTGAATATCTCCAGTGAGTAATTATGTTGAGTATCTTCTCATGTGCTTACCCCTAAATCTTCTTAGAAGAAATATTCAAATATATTGACCAGCTTTTGTGTTTTGGTTTCTTACTATTCCAATTTCAGATTTTTGTTATATATTCTGGATATAATTCCTTTACAGAGTTATTATTTGGAAATATTTTCTCCCAATGTGTGGCATTTCTGTTCACTCTCTTAACAGTTGTGTCCTTTGGTGAATAGAAGTTGTAAATTTTAGTGAAATCCAACTTACTACTTTTTTTTTCTTTAAGTCAGGTAGTTTTAATTCAACTCTGTTCTTTTTCAAAGTTGTTTTTGTCTATTCTAGTTTCTTTTCATTTCCCTATAAATTCGAGAATCAGGTGTTAATTTCTATTTTTTAAAAAAAAAACCTGCTGGTATTTTCATTGTCATTACATTGAATCCATCTATTATCAGTGAGAGAACTGACATCTTAACAACAGTGACTCTTTTTTGACCAATGGTCAAGGGATATCTCCATTTATTTCAGTCTTTTTCACTGTCTCTCAGCAATATTTTTCAGTTTTTAGAATACATGTCCTAAATATCTTTTGGAAGATTTACCCCTAAGTGTTTTGATGTCAAACATGGGTAGAATTTCCCCTATTTTTCTGGTTTCGTGAAGCAGAAGCTGATGCCATGGATTTGAGGCCTCTTTTATTTTCTAACATAAGAGTTTATTGTTATAAATCTTCCCCTATATTTGCTTTAGAGGCATTTCATAAATTCTGATATACTGCATTTGCATTCAGTTTAAAATACCTTCTAGTAGTCATTTTGATTTGTTATGACCCATATGTTATTTATAAGAATATTATTTACTTTTAAATATTTTGGAATTTTCCAGAGTATTTCTTTTAGTGATTTCTAGTTTAATTCCATTAAAGTCAGTAAATATGCTTTGCACGACTTTATTTTAAAAATTCATTTAGGGGGTGCGTGGTTGGCTCAGTCAGCTAAGCATCTGACTCTTGCTTTCTACTCAGGTCATGATCGCGGGGTGCTGAGATGGAACCCCAAGTCAGGCTCCACGCTCAGCCTGGGGTCTGCTTGTCCCTCTCCCACTGCTCCTCCGCCCACTCTCTCTCTCTCTCATAAATAAATAAATAAAAATTAATAAATAAATAATTAAATTTTTTAAAAAATTAAAATTCATTGAGACTTGTTTTGTAGCTCAAAATACGGTTTGCCTTGGTAAATGTCCTGCATGAAGTTGAAAAAAATTTATTCTGCTCTAGGTTGGATGAAATGTTCTATATATGTCAATTATATTAAGCTGGTTGTTAGTATCATTCAGCTCTTCTATATTCTTACTGATTTTCCACATACTGGTTTCATCAGCTATTAAGAGAAGAGTATCATAACTGCTTGGTTTTTTTTTTTCTTTGAGTATTGTAATTTCTGACTCAAGTTTTGAATTCGTTCTCCTTAAAATTTGATAGGTTTTGATTTATGTATTTCTGAAGAACTATTATTAGGGGTATAAATGTTTAGCCTTGTTATATTTTCTTGATGAATTAGGCCCTTTGTATTTTGCTTTTACATAACCCAGGTAATATTCTTTGTTCTCAAACTGACATTGCTTATATAAATAACTGATACTAAAACAGCCATTCCAACTTTATTTTAACTAGTCTTACCATGACATATCTTTCCCCATCTTTTAAACTATTTATATTTTTATAGTAAAGTGTATTTCTTTAGGCACCAAAACTATTTGAATTTTGCTTTTTTTTATCCAATCTGACAATCTCTGTCTTTTAAATGGAGATGTTTAAATTACCTCTAATGTGATAATTGTTATGGTTAGGTTTGACTCTATCTTACATATTTTCAGTTCATCCCATGTGTTCCGTAGCCTCTTTTGCCTCCTTTTTGGCTTACCTTGCGATTAAGTGAAAATTTTTATAATTCCATTTTATGTCTTCTGTTGGCATATTAGATATAACTCTGTTTTGCTATTTTAGTCATTGATACAGAGTTTATAACATGCATCTTTAACTTACTGCAGTCCACTTTTGAGTAACATTATACAACTTTATGTACAGTGTAAGAATCTTCTAAGAGTGTACTTTCATTTCTCTCTTCCTGGGTTTAACGCTATCACTCTCATACATTTTATCTATATACACGTTATAAACGCTTCAAGTGTTTTGTTTAAATAGTCAATTACCTTTTCAAGAGATTTAAATAATTTAAAAAATCGTACATGTTACTCATGTGGTTTCTATTTCCGGTGCTCTTCACTTCTTTGTGTAGACTCATGTTCTTGTCTGGTATTATATTTCTTCTGCTCAAGGACTTCCTTTATCACTTCTTATAGTACCTACTGATGATTAAATTCTTCAAGCTGTCATTATTTCACTCTAGTTTTTGAAGTATATTTTTTTAGGTATAGAAAATTCTTGGTTGACAGTTTTTAAAAGGTACTTTGAAGTATTTTGCTCACTGTCTTCTTACTTGCATTTTTTCCAATGAAAATTCTGCTTGATATCACCCTCTTTTTCTTCTGTATGTCAAGGGTTTTTTTCCCCTCTCAGATTCTTTTTTTATATTTTCTTATTATCATTGGTTTTGAGCAATTGATTATGATGCACTTGGTGTCATTTTTTAATATATTTCTTGTGACCGGGGTTCATTGAGCTTCTCAGATCTGCAGGTTTATATTTTTTATCACATTTGGAAAATTTTCGACAATTATTTCTTCAAATGTTTTCTTCTGTAACCCTTCTCTCTTCTCTGCTTTAGAGACTCCAATTACATACATGATAGGCCTCTTGAAGTTGTACCACAGATCACTGATAACACAGTTCATTTTTCTAAATTCTTTCGGTGTTTCATTTTGAATAGGTTCTACTCTTATGTTTTTATTCTTGTGTCTTGTGTTCATGACTTTTCTTCTGCAGGGCTAACCTGCCATTATCTCTCAACGTATTCTTCATCTTACGTACAGTATGTTTTCAGTTTTTGGAAGTTAGATTTGGATCTTTTATATCTTCTATGTCTCCATTTAACTTTGTTTAGACATCTAGAATACAGTTATAGTAACTGTTTTAATTCTTATCTGCCAGTTCTAACATCTTGACTACCTACCTCTAGTTCAGTGTCAGTTGTTTAATTTTCCTCATTCGGGGTCATGTTTTCCTTCTTTGCATGACTGGTAATCCTGGATTAGACACCAAACATTTTTAATTCTACTTTGTTTGGTACTTAACACATTTGTAGTCCTATTAGATATTTTTGAGCTTTGTTCCAGGCTTCTGTTAAGTTACCTGGAAACAGGTTCGTCCTTTGATGTCTTGCTTTAGGAAGTGTTAGGTAGGTACAGAGCAGTGCTTAATGTAGGGCTAATTATTTTCCACATCTACCCATACAAGACATTCCTATGTACTCTACATTCTCCATGCCTCACAGAGTATGAGTTTTACCAGTCTAGCTGGTAGCAACACGCACTGACTCTAGTTCTGTGCGCACACTGTGTGCTGTTCACTTTAATACTTTTGGATAATTTTTTCCTGCCCTCTGATAGCTTACTTACAATACGTCCTCTAACTATTGTGCTAAAACCTGAGGGAGGCCTTGTGAAGACCTGAGCACTTCTCTATGTGTGAAGCTCTCTCACCTCTGTGCCTTAGAGCTGCCTTGACCTCTTGTGTTCCATCTCTCCAACTCTGAGAACTGGCTAGATTCTGTCTGGGTTTTTCTTCCCTATTCTGTGGTCTGGAAACTCTCCCAAGCAGCAGTAAGTTGAGACAGTTACAGGACTCACTTTGCTTGTTTCCTGTTTCTTAGGGATTGCTCTCTCATTTTTATTGTCTAATATACATGGTCTTATAACCACTTGTTTCATATACTTTATCTTATTTTATTTTGTTTTGTTTTTTGCTTACTCCAGGCAGGAGGTAAATCCAGTCTTTGTTATTCATTTTGGTCAGGAGAGACATAAACTTATGACATTAAAAAAAGAAAGCGTTCCTAATAGTCCACTAAAAGCATCTAAATCAAAGGTTGTTTTGTTTGTTTGTGCCTTGTTTTGTTTTCATGTAAAGGGTCAAAGGGTATATATTTTAGACTTTATAGTTCATATGGTCTCTCTTGCAACTACTCTACTATTTTTGTATGAAAATAGCAATAGATAACAGGTAAACAATTGAGCGTAAGTGTTCCAACAAAACATTATTTTCTAAAACAGGAAGAAGACTGGATTTGGCTCATGCGCCCTAGTTACCCACTTCTGAGCTGGATCAGTGCCACCCCAGTATCTCAGTGGTGAGGTACAATGGGCAATATCTTAATCAAGTCTCCCAATACATAGCATTTTTCCGCCAAATATACAGTGCTACCAGTAATAGTACACCCTGATATTACTTGCCTTCTGGTAAAGGTGAACAACATCACCTTGAAAATATTCTTCCTAAAATGTTTCAAGTGATATAACTATGAAAAAATACTGAAATGAGTACTGATTGTGGGTTACTACAAAGAACATTTGGAGTGGACCAGAAAGAACATACTGGCCAAGAAAAGTGTTTACCGATTAGATATTTTATTCTTAATGTCCTCTCCCATTCACATTTAGAGTCAGAATGCAAATATAATGAATAAAATTCTAACTTGGTAAAGTATCTTATACCACAGATTAAAGCTCAACAATAATGCCTCCCCCATCCCTACAGCACTCATGATCATTTCAGCATTCCTATTTGGTACACAAAACAGGCTAGGAATGATACAAAAGTGTAACAATTATTCATTTTAAAGTTTTGATTTTATTTTTCTATTTTTATAATTTTAAAAATTCATTCTATGAATTTATTTAAAAAATAAAATCTTGTAATCCATTTTTTATTAAAAAATAAAAATCTCATAATCTCATTTTATATGAAATAATTCCCCTTCAGTAATAGTAAATATGAGTATGGTAGAATCTAAAAGTACAGATGGTATCAAACCTGGAACTAAGTTTGGACTTTTCATTAAATCTCAGTTCTTTGAGTTCTTAATATTATAAAATATATTTCTCCAATTTATGGACTATTTCCTTCAGTGTGTGGTAAGACCTTCCTGTATTACATGCATAGCTTCTATCGGTTCAGAAAGTAATTAATGTCTATAATTAGTACATGAAAATTAATACATGAGAAAAATTCCTTACTCCTAAGTGATTCTGGCTACTTCTCCCAGTGCTTTCACAGGAGAAATTACCATATAACCATGAAATTATAAGTGATTTTTTTTTTAAATCAGTATTTCCATAAAGAAGATTTCATTCATGGAGCTTCTATCTCTGATAAAATAATTCATTACAAGGGGTTTCAGGTAAAATCCTCTCACTTTTTCTCATCTAGCTGCTCATGAATTGTGCAGTAGGTATCATTGTCATTTTACAAATGAGAAATAACAATACCAGAGGATTAAAAGACCTAACATCACATACTTAATGGGTAATGGGAGAGAACTGTTAAAAATATAAAAGCAAAATATTTAGAAGAATATGATCCCGGGGTGCATGGGTGGCTCGGTGGGATAAGCCTCTGCCTTTGGCTCAGGTCATGATCTCAGGGTCCTGGGATCGAGACCTGCACGGGACTCTCTGCTCAGCAGGAGCCTGCTTAACCCTCTCTCTCTGCCTGCCTCTCTGCCTACTTGTGATCTCTGTCCATCAAATAAATAAATAATCTTTAAAAAATAAAAATAAAAAAATATGATCTCAAATTTTATTTTAAAACTCCTTATATATATTTTTTTAAATTATATTCACAAACCTGCAACTCATCCTTTTAACTTTTTTAAAAGATTTATTCTTTATTTTGAGAGAGAGAGAGGCAGAGGGTGAGGGAGAGACTATCTCAAGCAGACCCCCCTCCCTGAGCACAGAGCCCAGCTTAGGGCCCCATCCCACAGCTCTAAGATCAGGCCCTGAACTTAAATCAAGAGTTGGAGGTTTAACTGACTGAGCCACCCAGGTGCCCCTGTCCTTTTAACTTCATAATGATTTTTGTACTGCCTTTTAAAACTAAAGGATAAAATTAACATCTGTCTACTGAAGTTGAGTGAACCATCAAACTCATTTTATACCCACTTCATTTCACAGCCACAATTACACTTTCTCAGCCTGCAACATCAAAACAGAGGCACAGCTAGGCTTTTTCAGCTTTATGGTTACATAAAAGAAATATTCTAACAAATGCATTTCCCCATTTATTCGTTGGTTAAAATAAAAAAAGAGAGAGAACTGTACTGACAAACATGAAATGGCATAAAAACAGAGTTTTATCCTGGATTAAAAAAAAATGTTGTTATCTCAAGTTTTAGATCTCTGGAAGATGTAGAGAAAGCAAACGTCTCTGCTGAAATCTACAGATGTACCTACTAGCTAGCATACCTCTTCAACTTCAGTGAGTGGTTTACCATCAAAGGGTCACAACTTTCTATTTCCAAATGTTGAAACGTAAAGAATGAAACAGCATCTCTAGTTTTTTTTTTATCTTGGTCCAGCGGGCTAAACCCAAAACAGACACCGAGAAGCAGAAGCACCCACTGACGTTTATATCCTATGCACACACTATAGTAACTAGGCACCGAAGAAAACATTTTCATGGTTCTACATAATAATACAGGATGATCTTCTCACCCATAACTCAGTTCTGTATTTTAAGACATCACAGAAACTTTCTGGGCTCAGCTACGGGAGAACAGACACCTGTGCTGTCTAGACATGCTTCATAATGTCACAGTATCTCAAAATCTTAACTTAATTATCTTAGCCTGTGAAAGCAGTAAGGATCATAAAAATCAAATTTTGATTAGATTGACAGCCTTAAGTAAATAAAATGTTACCAGACTAATTTTTTAAAATATTACTTTCACCATTTTATAGTAATAAAACAAATGAATATAAAAAATTACATATGAAAGAACAGTGGTAAAAATAATTTTCTAGGGGCGCCTGGGTGGCTCTGTCAGTTGAGCATTGGACTCATTTTTTTTTTTTTTTTTGAGCACTGGACTCTTCATTTTGGGTTAGGTTGTGGTTTCTGGATTGTGGGACTGAGCCCATCCCCCTTGTCAGGCTCCATGCCCTGCAGGGAGTCTGCTTTTCCCTCTTTCCCCTCCATCTGCCCCTCAGCCTGCTTGCGCAGTCTCTCCCTCTAAAATAATAAATAAATAAATAAATAAATAAATCTATAAATAATCTTTAAAAAACAATAACAATTTTCTATATTATTCACATCAAGTGTGTGTCATTCAATTTGCATGTTATTCAAATGCCAATTATGGACTATTATGATCATTGTCTTTCTTCATAGCAAAACAAGTGAAAAAGGGGAAACCAAAATTATCTTCAGTATTTTAAACTGTGTATTTCCTAAGATATTTTATTATAAACTGTTAGATACAATTATGAAATCATTCCATATATAATATGCTAAAACATCTTACTGGCCTTTTTAATTATTTTCCTTGACCTTCAGATTATGCAGATAGGTGAGTCCCTAGGTAGCAAAGTCCTTCGCTGGGAATAGTGTTCCATACAACCCAGTGTCTGCTGTTCAGCCAAGATAATAATTCACTTATGAATTTATCATAAAGTTACCTCAATTATCTTATTCACTATTAGACTAATATAAAGAAACAAAAAAATTTCCTAGAATTTATTGTATTTCTATTTGTACTTTAAATCATGAAGTTAACAGCAGAGATTTTATTCATTTTTTTACACTGCTTTAGGCACAGCACTGTCAGGAAGCACCCAAATGTCCTCTATTAACATTTTTTCTTTTTTTTTTTTAAAGATTTTATTTATTTATTCGAGTGAAAGAGAGAGACAGCATGAGAGGGGGAAGGTCAGAGGGAGAAGCAGACCCCCTGCTGAGCTGGGAGCCTGATGCGGAACTCGATCCCAGGACTCCAGGATCATGACCTGAGGTGAAGGCAGTCACTCAACCAACTGAGCCACCCAGGCACCCTATTAACCTCTTTTCACTAGAAGTCATTTTCATCCTAATTCTTTATTTCAGATTTCTAATTTTGCTTACTATAATCTATGCTTATTAATGGCCTCAATAGTGTGCAAATTCAAGAGAAATATGAGGGTCACAGTATTCTCTAGAAGACAACTTCCATCCATTCTTAAAGTTATGTCAGATTAACATTAAATCCCCATAGAACTATTTTCCAGCTAGTCTTAAGAATGAACAATTACAATAATCACGCTCTGAGGTTTCAGACCATGAATCTAATTCTCTTGGATTAAAAATTTTTAGTTATACTAAAGAACGTTCCAGTGTGAAGAGTTAAAACAAAACAAAAGAAAAAACTAAGGATGAGGAATGAAGGGTGTCTTGGTTAATAAAACAATACAAATTGAAAGGAAGGAAAGAAAAGAGAGAGAGAAATGCCATGGATAAACTGTGACTGTAGGGAAGATACTTCATTTCTGATCCTCAGTTTTGCAATCTAGACAATGGTTATAATATCCTTGACAAGGGATTTATCGCGTCCTTTCAACTCCTGCATCTTGAGTCTTTTTCTCTGGGCTCTGCAATATCCGTAAGTGAAAAAGAACCACTTCGCAGCTCTATTAGTTATGCAGGGGGAAAGGTGGTTGATAGGAAGCATTTTTTCCTCTTCCTTTTCTTTTCTCTTTTAGCCGTGCTGGAAGTGCCATAAGGAAATGACCCAATGTGAAATTCTATCTATGCAGGAAAGTGGCGGTGAAGTAGGAGGAATCACTGATACAATTTATATATGGAATTTTTCCTTTATACCAACTGATTATATTCAACTAAACAACAAGTTGATAAATTGTTAAGTTCTTTTCTTACTTTTTACTTAGTAGAAATATAGAAACTAAGGTAGGCAATTCACCAAATACCAAATTAAAATAACTTAGAAGCTGGATATAAAACACTGTCACCCTTGGTGTTTTTTGGCAGGGCCAGTAAGTAAACCACCAGCTCTCCTCTGCTTAGAATAGCATGTCAGGAGCCTGCCCAATGTTCTCAGTCACTATCTTCTTCCATACCTACTTATTAACAGAATCAAGTGTAAAAGAATTCAATAGAAATGTGAGTCTCCTTTTATTAACATAAAATCCAGTCCTTTCAAAAACATTTTATCCAATTAACTTAACTCCCCACAGTCAAGGGACAGTCTCTAATAATTTGGGGGAAAATGAATGACATTTCAAGGTTTTCACTGATATAAAACATGTCTTCTAATTAACAATGGTAAAGAGAGAAAATTAAGATAAATAAAGGAAAATTATTTCCAAATATAGAAAGCCCCCAAACAAAGAAAGAGAATTCAAATTTTAGTCAGTCCTTGAGTAGCCTGAGGAACATTCATTTCCAGAAAAGTATCTTCCGAAATAATTTTCTTCAGAAAAATCTTGTATATTCCTACTGAAAATACAGTTAAGACACTAGTTATTTGTGATTGTTTTTTTCTTCTAACAAGGAGAAAAAAAATGAAACCAAACTCTCAATTCAAAACTGAACAGCAGAATAATAGTTCTACTTCTATGCCATTATGCCTTATTTCATATTTACTAGAGAACTGGTGAGCATTGATATAGTAAACAGAGCTCCCTTGTCCTTATCTGCCGAAGCAGTATAACTCCAAAGATAATAACTCCCTATATACTTAAATTACTTAGTATTTCTGAGCCACATAAACAAAATAAAATAGGGACAGCAATGACTGTCTCACAAGAGGATTGTAGAGAGTGGATGGTATGTGTATAAGAAGCAAATGGCAGGAGAGAACATACAATAACCTACAGATAACTTATTATTCATGGTATTATGTAACTTAGTTTTTTAGGCAAAATAAATGTTCGTGGACTCTGTAAAAGCAAAGCAGAATTTTACTATAAATAACTTCAGCTTTTTAAGTGTGTTATATTTTAAAGGAGATCCAAAATTAAGTTAATCTATCCTTGTATCACAGTAACATTCCTGGCAAAGCACTCTCTTCTTGTCTTCCCCATGTCCACTTAGATGTTCTATCGCCATCTCAAGGGCTCCCTCACAGACTGTGTTTCCTCCGTATCTCAGTGTCAGCCCCTCCTCTGCCCCATCCTGCTCCATCTTTCTTCATCTCAGAGAAAGATCTCATTGAGATCATCACAGGGAAAAAAAATATATATTACTACTGTACCTGTACACCTACTTTCTCAGTTCTAATTCTTCCTGGACGGGGATGATGGAACAATCTCTAAACTAAAGCATAGTTCCTGTTAAATATAGTAAATAAGCTGAATTATAAATGCACTAACTAAAATAATACTTAGCATGTATTTAAAAATATATTTTCAAGACAGGGATGATTAAATTAATCGTGCTACATTCCTCCTCTTAAGTATGTATTAAAAATTAATAAAAAAAGTTTTAAAAAAGTATACATTATTACTGTGGGGAAAAAAATCTATCATGTATTGTTAATTTTTAACAAAGCAAATTGCTGAATAACATCTCTTACCTCACCCCATTTTGTAAAATAATGAACTATACACTTATTCATATGAAAGATACTAGAAATATGTATATAAAAGCATATTACATGAGGCATAGTAGCATATGTGAATATATTTAGGATTATGAATTTGTTCACAGTGATCATATCTGTGTGATGAGGTTAGGGACAATGTAGGAGGAAATTTTATTTACTCATTCATTTCTTTTATAAGAGATATCAGGGGCATTTTGTTTAACTTTACTTTTTGTTGTTTTTTAACCATATTTTTTAGGTATGCTGTCAAAAATTATCGAGTGAGATAAAGAAGCCAACAGGACTTCTGACTTATTGTTTTATCCTGCACTATACTGTCTGCTTTTTTTAAGAAACGGAGAACATGTATTTCTTTGGCGATTTGAAAAATGTAAAAGCCTATGTTGTTTTTAATTAAAAACATGGATTTAGGCAAGGTTACCTTTATTGGCAGATAAAGCCTTGAGTAGATTGTCTTCATTCTAGCAGGGAATTATTTAGACAAGTTGTCATTTATCACACCATCTCCAAGTTCTATTAAAATGGGCAACAAAACAATGCCTTGCGGTGCTGTTGCAAGTATAAGCTAATATAAGTGGATTATACATAAGAGGCTTAACAAGCTATGGGGGATCCAAAAGGGTTATAAGAAAAAAAAAAATCCAGCCCAATATATTCTCTATTCTTATAAATACTGTACTGTTAAATGAGAATTATAAGATAAGAATCAGAAAGTTTATTTTTGTTGCTGGCCCTAGAAGTCTAATTTTCCTCATCTAAAAGACTTCACCAGAAATCCTCTCCTCAAAAAGGTGTTTCTAATAGCTCAGAAGACTAGGCTTCCTTTGAAGGTGGCAGTTCCCATGCCTGTCACTAGAGGTGTCTGCATAGAACCGACACTGGCATTTTGAATGATATGGTAAATGTTTGAATTATGTACCTCTGAGGTTCCCTCCATGTGTAAGCTCCTGAGCTACAAAGTTCCTCTTTTCAGGAGCTTACAAAATCTCCCATTTCCTAACAGATTAATTATAAACATCCATTCTGTCAGTTAATGATATGAAGGGCATATATATATATAGAGAGAGAGAGAGAGAGAGAGAGAAAGAGAAAAGCCAAGAGCTCTAGGGAAGAGTACATTAACAATGCTAAAAGAAGAACAAAGTCACTGCAGTCCAGTTAGCAAAGGTGAGTATGGAAACCAGATAAAACTAGAAAAGCTGGCAGAGGCCAAACCATGGAGGATATTTTACAAAGGAAATGAATAACACAGAAGGCTTTTTAACTGGACTCTATGAAAAGATGATCAAATAACCAGTCAGGTTATGTTAAGACGTCATGCTAAGATATCAACTGTGGCTGTGGTATTAAGATTGAAAGGAGCCAGTGAAAGTGAGTTTATGTCAATCCTTGACTCAAAGCCCTTCAAGATTCTTCATCTCAAACAGAATAAAAGCTAAGTCCTTAAAGTATCCTACAAGGCTTTCTATGATCTGGATCCCCATTTCTCAGATTTTAATTCCCACAAATCTCTTTCACAAATATTTCATGATATCAAAAGTCAAAAGTACTTTTTGAAAGATTTTATTTATTTATTTATTTGGGTGGGGGGAGAGAAACAACATGAGAACAGAGAGGGTCAGAGGGAGAATCAGGTCCCCGCTGAGCCAGGAGCCCAATGCGGGACTTGATCCCAGGACTCTGGGATTATGACCTGAGCCAAAGACAGTTGCTTAACCAACTGAGCCACCCAGGTGCTCCAAAATTCAAAAGTATTTTAAGAGCAAACTTTTGACCACTGAAAAAAATTTTCTTGAGCTAAATTAGACTCCTACTAATCTGAGAATCCTACAAAAGTAACCTCATTCCACCCTTCTTATAAAAGGTAACAATTACAAAAACCACCCCTCGTGGCAAACCCTGTGTAGACATCTAAAATCCTGTCTGTGTGCCTGGTGAACCCACAGTATTGGAGAAACACAAATGTCTGGGGTGTTTTCCCTGGCTTTTAATCTCAAGAGAGAAAGACTGGACAGTGGGATCCTAGTCAGCTATAAGAAAAGTCCTACCTCCTTAAAGCAGGGCATGCAAATATTCAAGCACCCAGCTTGTATTCAAGGATCTAATCACTGATTGACTCAATTCTCTGACCTTCACCTGAGCATGAAGCACAAAATGACAGACCTTAAAGTAAACCAAGGTCATTTTTTCCTGCTGCACTTAGTTTAATGGCAATTCTTTGAGCTTGTATATATACCATATATATGTAGTATATATAGACCATCAACAAAAGCATCTTCTAAAATAAAATAAGCTCATGATGACTTCAGACATTTTCCACAAGACTGGGATGTACCAAATTTTTGAAGAGGAAGCAAGATGACGCTCTTTGTTCTATTCCTTAAAATTTCATACCTAAACTTCCCAGACACTCTGGGGGAAAGAAATGAAGCAAAACAAATGTCTTCACAACCACCCGCTGGGAAGCCCCATGTTATAACAACTTGAGCATCTCTGAGGAGATAATAATGATGATGATCGATTGATTAGATTCAGCTTTATTTTGAAAATGGCCTTTGGTTTCTATCTTCTTAAATGTAATAGGCTTGTTCCCAAATTAAAGAAAATCAGGTAAGAGTGTGAATAATTATACTTAGGGATTAGAGAATGTCATGGACATTACTTTAAAAAAAAAAGATTACTGTTCACTGCTCATGATGCCAATAGGAAGAAATATTAGTTCTGCACCTTGGAAATCTTTCTCATACTTTAGAGAGAATATCAGCCATTTAAGCACTTCAGTGAAAATATTTTTCTCCTTGTCTGTGTAGATTTGGTAATACCTTCCAAAATAGCTTAGTTTCCCAATTACACTTTACTGGCTGTGCCTTTGTTCACTTTCTCAGGCATGTCTCATAAGCAACCGAGAAACATAGTTTACTCTAAAGTCATGGATTTTTTTCTTTTCCTTTATCTGTGAAAAAGAAAATCATTCTCAGATAACTCCTGCCTTCTTTAACCTTCAGCATTTTTTAAGTTCCAAATTTTTGGTATGCAGTATTAAAAAAAAAAAAACCTTTTTATAAAGGTTAGAAAAAGAATTGATTGAATTTTCAAGCTTTTTTCAACTATAATTATACAAGTCTGATAAAGTCTGAAATAGACATTGATTTCTTCAATGTTTTAACACAGTCAAGCCTTTTTTTTTTTTTCCCAAGCACTGAAGGTACAGATGATTAAACCAGCAATATTAAGCAAGATGTGAAGGGGTTGGAGATAAGGGATTAGTTATGCATACATGATTCAAAGAGAGTTGTCTAATAGAAACTTGATATACAACTTGCTAGAAAGTCCTTTATCTAAGGATTCCCAAGTTTCAAACAACCTTTTACTGGATATTTTATAACCTATTGTTACGGGGCTCTTCCTTTGAACCTAAATTATTATTTTCTTTTTTTAATGATAACTAAAGCTAAGACTCTGAATAAAGAATACTTCTTTTTAATTTGAGAACTATTGCTGAATTAAAACACAATTGTCTATTGATCATTTTGCTATTCTGGAAGTCTAATTTTTAGGAACATAGTGATGGTGTTTGCCAATCTAATTAACATTGGATCAACCCCACTCTGGGGATATGGTCCAAGCACATGCACTAAGAAATAATTAGATCCTCCTGTTTGACTCATTGAAGAAAAAAAAAGGCAACAAGATATTCTACGACTCAGGTATGTCCCTCACCATTATGATCAAATTAAAGAATAAAGAAAAAGAAAAAGACTATAGGACTCTTAATATTGCTTATACCGTAAAAATGGTTATTTGTATAATGCTACACAAAGTGCTTTGACCTCACTGAGTAAACAATTAAAATATTACACTCAGCTTTTTAGGACAAAATCTTAAGTTACATCAGGCACCAAACAAGTTATTTTATTAAAAAATGAAGATGTAGCTTAAAGTATCTAAGATGTTTCTTAGTTTTATTAGATAGAAACTATACAATATTTTACATATTGATAGTATATTTAAAACTTGAATTTTCCTTATGTGTGTATTTACATGGATTTATTCATTTCTAACCAATCAAAAGACCAATGCTTTGCTCAGTGTAGCTTGGATGCTCAATGACTATTGTTATAAGGCAAAACCTAAGGCATTTCCACATGAATTTCTGGCGTAAAAAAAAAAAAAATCACTAATAATCAAAGAATGAGAGAGAGAGAGGTTATGTGTGTGTGTTTTCTTTTCCCCACCTGAGTGAGCTTACCTTAAGGTTAATGCCCAATGACATTCTCAGACCTATAAACAGGAACAGAAAACAGTTTCTGCTACCAAGAGAATGTTATGGAGAAAGGTCATCCCAGAGCTGAGGAGTCAAACCTTTTCAGATGACCATGGGGCTCCAGAAAGCTTGCCCACCCAGGAAAGCCAGGCTCAGGTAAGTAAAAACTGGTTTTTACTGCCTGATTCACCACACAAATGACAGAAAATGAGAACAATATCTGTCGGGAAGAGAAACAAGCATTCACATAAAAGAGAAAAATACGGATAAAACAGAGAGGTTCAATGGACAAATAGTAGAATCGAGTACAACATCAACAAAAACCTCACAGGAATACAGCAGATTTCAACCAATGCATATAGATTTTCAGGAATGATTTTTTTTTTTTTGCTGAAAAGAAAACAGGAAATTAGAAAGAAAATGTCTCACATAAGATGAAATATAGAGCCAGCTGTTTGAATAACTTAAAGTATGAGTCCTTGTGAGAAAAACCTACACAAAATAAGTAAGATATATCTTCTTAAAGATTAGGAAAAACTCAAGTTGCTATTAAGAAAATCACGAGTGAGGGCACCTGGACGGCTCAGTGGGTTAAGCCTCTGCCTTTGGCTCAGGTCATGATCTCAGGGTCCTGGGATCAAGCCCCGCATTGGGTTCTCAGCTCAGCAAGGAGCCTGCTTCCCCCTCGCTTTCTGCTTACTTGTGATCTCTCTCTCTGTGTCAAGTAAATAAATAAAATCTTAAAAAAAAAAAAAAAGAAAAGAAAAGAAAATCATGAGTGAAATAAAAATGACCTTAAAAGTAAGAAGTTTTGTACCAAGAGCTAGAATGAACCGTTTGCTACAAACGAACAAAACACCCAATACTAGGTAAGATGATGCAATATTCAAATAATAAATATTGTGGCTCTGAGGTTAATATGCTAGAAAATCACAAGCTGCAAATGCATCTGTATAATGTGTTCAGCTTAAAACCATAGAAGATCAGCGTAAAGAAAAAAGGGAAAGAATACATAACTTTTGAAGCCATCAGTTTACTCATGAGCCAGTCTTATGTAAATGTTTTTGTTTCCCAGTCAGTGACTTTCAAGAGGTCCCAAGGGAAATATACCTTTCTTTCCCACTGGGATAGCTTTGCCATTTCTGGCGACATAGTTTTTGAAAATAAAGAACAGATTATGAATCATAAGTGCAGTCTTAGAAAAGGATTTGGAAAGTCAATAGTTATAATGGTCAGTTTAAAATCTCTAAAAACAAACTGTGTGACAAGTCTGAAAGCCCAGTCAGAAAAAAACAGCTAATAAAAATATTTCCAAATGATGAAGTCATTTGTCAGGGATCAATTCTAGAATAGCTGAGGGTATGCGGCCCACAGTAGTATACATCCTTGGGAGAAAATATGGTGAACATTACTTCCAGAAACAACAACGAAAAAAGTTTTCTGAATTAAATATTATTTAATATTATCTGAAAAAATATTATCAAGAACACTTGCTATATATAAAATAGTCCTTGATGTAACAAATTGTTCTGAATGCCTTTTGTCTTAACTTTGAAAAACTGAGAATTTTCAGCAAAAAAAAAAATTCTGCCAAGAACTAGTTAACTTTAGAGCGTTCAATTCTAAAAAAATTCATGAAACTAAAAATAGTCATACGTGACACAGTGTATTTGAGTAAGTTACTTTCTTATAAAAAATTAGCTATTGCCTTTTAAATTCAAAAATCACCAAAATACAGACACGAAGTTTTTACTCATATTAGAAAATCCTGGTTATATCTTTCCTGTGGTGATACTAATATTCATCCTCTAGCTGCACTGCCATTTTGGTAGAACGAATCAAAGACAGCTATTTAAAATTTAATTTATATTAATAAAAATTAAACATAATTAAATAGTTTCTTAATCATATTAGCTATGTCTTGAGTGTTTGATAGTCACATGTAGTTAGTGGCTACCATATCAGTCAGAATAGATATAAAATATGTCTACAGCTGCAGAAGGTTCTATTAGCACTAATCTACAGGCTATAAACAAACGAGACTTCATATATTTGAATGTATTGTTGATATAAATGCTAATATAAATTCAATTATCAAAGCTATATTTTTAGCTACAAGAAAAATTAAATCATGTTAAGTTTCAGATGTTTCTATCATCTTTTATATTATAACCAAGTTATAGTCCCAACAGGTTTATTTTAATTTTGTACTGAGTTTTCACTAGTAACTGATAAAAGTCATTTGATTATCTCTAAAATCCATAACAAGAGTATTTTTCCCTAATCTACAGGATGACATGCTTTTACGCAAATCCTTTACCATTTTAGTTCATTTGTCCATTTTTCTGTAAAATAAAAAAAAACAAAAACAAAAACAGAACAGGGAGTAGCACATTTAACAGCAGTATCCCCAGCCTCCTAATGACTAACACTCTATCTGTTAAATGCTGTGTAAACATAATAGAGCAAATCTAGAAACAGTTGATGACTATCTAATTAGTATCAGGCAAATGGTAAGTGGGTAGAGTTAAGAATATTTGACTAACTCATTCTCTACATCTCCCTGACCAAACTGACATGGATAAAACGTCTGACAGTTACCGCAGAGTTCAAGAAGATTCTCACAGGAATATACTGACCATCGTGTCCTCATAAGCCTTTTATAAAACTATATTGAAGCCCCCACAAAAGAAAAATACAAATGGACAGAGTGAATAGAATATAAAGGAGAATTATAAATCTTATCATCTTCTTAGTTAAGAACAATAGGACAACTTGTGAGCTATAAATTAGTCTTGGAAACACTACCATTGGTTACTTAATAATCTCTATGTTCTGTTATAATCATTATATTAAACTCATTAGCCAACTGATTGCAATAGCTTCTGTTTGTTCTTACTGCATTTGGTAGCTGTGCTGCATTCATATTTTTTTAAATTAAATTCAAATTTTTAAAAATTTTTTTAAATTTTTTAAATACACAGCACATCTAGCTGATTTAAATTATTCCCTATGAAAGTAAGACAAACCAATATTACATCACAGTTGATTTATTTAAATTGATATTCCAAGTCTTCTTAAATACAAAGAAGAATATATACCCTTAATTCATTGTAAGACTTGGGAACAGGCATCCGCAAAAGTTTAGCTTATCGTAAACAGGGAAAAACAACAGTAGCATGACAAGAGAGCATTAAAGATGGTATTTAAACAACAAATGAAACAAGCTCATGCTACCTTAAATCCATGCATGAACTAAAATCTCAACTCATCCTCCTCCCTAGAATTCTTGGGGAGTTGGCAAAATAGGCAGAAGAAAATGCAGACAGATATTAACCCTTTCGTCCATTGCAATTCATTTTGTTCCTATGAAGAATCTGAAAATATGAAATCTTCAAATGACTCTAGAGGGCTATTCCTCATTTAAATCTCATTTTACCCAAATGAAAACTGAGGCCCAAAGAGGTGTGATTTGCTCCAGGTCACACAGCAATGCAAGGACAGAACCAGAACAGGACACCAGGCATCCAGGGTTCTTTCCACAGCTGATAAGCAGGCAGGAAACTGGAGGGTGGAGCACATTACCCCTTTCAACCTTACATACTGGTTCTTCCAGCATACTTTTTTTTCCCCCTTAGGAAGGAAGAAAGGAAAGAAGGAAAGAAGGAAGGAAGGGGAGGAAAGCAAGCAAGCTAATAACGCTCCTTATTGCCAAATCTTCGATGGCTTTTAAATAGATATTGATGGGACTTCAGGAAAATTTAAATATTTATAAATTTTTTT
Source organism: Meles meles (assembly GCF_922984935.1). Lineage (NCBI taxonomy): Eukaryota > Metazoa > Chordata > Mammalia > Carnivora > Mustelidae > Meles > Meles meles. The sequence continues at coordinate 64,977,274 of NC_060069.1, forward strand.
AAAATTACTGATCAACTTCTTGTCAGATGACACAATTGTAAAAGCCTATTAACTATTTTTTTCCAAGCACCATCCTCTTGCAACATCAATCTAACCAAAGACAACGGCCAAATTAATCTTCCTAAAACAGTTTTAATCATGTCATTCTCTTATGCACAAACATCTGGTGGCTCCCCTTTGCTTACCTAATTAATTGTGAAATCCTAACACTGGTATTCAAAGTCCTTCACAAAAGTCCCAATCGATCTTTCCTTCCTGGTACTCATTACTTCTTTCCCAACCTAACTCCAACCACGTGACAGTCACACCCTTGTTCTTCCCCATGCTTTCCTGTTGCCGATGCTGTTCTATCCCCTATCTATCCGCACAAGTCTGCATTATGTCAGGTCACCTTAAATCCTCTCACTTTCTGACTGTCCACTCTCTAAACTCATGGAAAACACATTCTTTTTTTTTTTTTTAAGATTTTATTTATTTGACAGAGAGACATCACAAGTAGGCAGAGAAGCAGGCAAGAGAGAGGAGGAAGCAGGCTCCCTGATGAGCAGAGAGCCCAACGTGGGGCTTGATCCCAGGACCCTGGGATCATGACCTGAGCTGAAGGCAGAGACTTTAACCCACTGAACCACCCAGGCACTCCTCGAAAACACATTCTTGATGAGATATCATCCCTCCCTCCTTTTAACCCTAACAGACTCTGCTTTTTTGCCTTTGTGAAGATTATCTCACTCCTTTACGTTTACATTATAGATGTAACCTGTCCTAACTTTCTTTCCCAAGCTTTCCTAAGCTCCCTGAGGACACAGTCATTAGGCATCCCTGCTGACAACATTAACTCAGTATTGTCGACTTCCACACGAAAGCGTTTCAAGCACAGAAGATACGAGAAGCATTTAACATTCAGTGAGGTTAACCTTCACTGAGGTTTTATGTGGGAGTCACGTGAGAGGCAGGCCACCAACATGGACATGGCTAACAAGGTGGACTGTGAAGAATAAATGTCAGATGTTGCTATAGAATGGTGATGAGACAAGACGCTGGCATCCTGGCATTTTCGGTTTCAGGAATAGTCAGAGTCTGGTGCTTCATTTAGCTTCGCTCCCCTAGGACTCAACCCTCCCTTGGGTGCAGAATGCAGTGAGAGGCTCTTTTAACTCTTTCAGCATAATCAGTGCACTGAAGAAGTCATTTGTTCAGCGATCTGGAAGGCAGCGTGCAGCTCCCCTAAGGCTTACATCTGTTATTGGGCAGGAAATACGGCAACTTGCTGTGTTTACTAACTGGGTCAGGTTAGTAACTTTGTTCTCTTCTTTATTTTTCTGAAATTCCCTAAATCAGTCGTTTTCCTATTTGAATCACAATATGAAAAGGGATCAGCATGATCACCCCAAGTTTTTTTTCCCTAAAATTTCAAAATGAGTTTGATATTTTTACCTTGTTCCTGGGACGATTTCTCTCCTTGCAGCAGGTCAGCATCAAAAAACAATTTGAGCCTTCTGTCATGCTCTGATCTTGCCAGATGTTCTTGCCACTCCTTTAGATAATTTTCTACTTGATGTCCCACATTCCGTATTCTCAGTCTTTCTCTGAGGTTTATGCAGTTTTAATGATCTAGGTGTATGAGTCTCAGGTAAAACCCTCACCAGTCCCATCTGCACTTCTCACAGCAAGGTATGTGGCTTCGCTGCTTTCAGGTTCTTGGGGTCTATTCCACTTCCATGCAAATAAACACAGTACTTGATGTGAACAGCTAAATAGCTTGAAAAACAGACTGAGTCTGTGCAATTGGCCTTATATACATTCTTCTATCCTGGCTTGTCAATGAGAATCATACTCACACAGTATATGGCAGTGGGTGGCCTTTCTCTGAGAATACTATTATGTACGCTATTCATTTTTCTTTTGGAAATCTAGAGCTATACACAGCTTAGAAATGACAGTAATAGAGCATTTTAGTGCAGAGAATGCATCATCTTTTTTCTCCTCTTTAGTAAGAAATGAATGTAGGATTTTTTCAGAGCATTTGTGTTTGTATATGTGCGTATTGATGAAATTATTATTTTATTTGAACACACTACAAAGGCATAAAGAGCTTTTTTTAAACCTTCAAAGTGAAAAGAAGAAATAAAAGAATGGTAAATTCATTCACACGATCGATTTTTGCTGAAATTTTCACCCACTCATCTACCCCTCAAGTAGATCTATAAATATGATTTATTAACAGCATCACCTTCCTCTGAACCATATAGTCTCCAATCTACCCTCAACTTTGTCAGTGCCTCCCTGCTCTCTGTCCACCTCTCTGTTTCTGCCATCAGTTTCCAGTTCTGCTAATTCTGCTTTGAAATGTCTCTCAAATCCATCATCTTTTATTTCCACTGTCAACCACTCTTCATATGAACTATAGGGTCATTACCTCCTATCTAGTTTTCTTTCCTAAAATCTAATTAAGTTTTCTGCCCTTCCTATTCCTTGCCCACCATACTCTGAAACCACATTTCTCATTATCAGAATCCCTTACGTGCATGTGTGTGCATGCGTGCGCATGCACACACACACACACACACACACACATTATTAATGCATAACAGTTCATAGTAAAACCACACATCTTGGTCTTCTAATATTTCACTACAACTGTCATTTTATCACAGTTCAGTATTTTCTGTGATCCAAGTAACAAGACACTTTACTGTCCCCAGACTTTGCTAACTGCTCTGCCTTTTCTTTGGCAGGACAAAAGCCTTTATGCCTCTACCTGCTGAGAACCTACCAGTCCTTCAAAACTGATACAAAATATTACCTCTTTTAGGGAACTTTTCTGATTCACACTCAATGAGTTCCTGCATTTTTATTAAGACATATAACATCTCATCCCCCTAATGACCTCCCCAGTCTTTGAGTATACACATTTGATTATTCATAATTTGTCTTCGTCTTCATACTAGATGTTAAGTACTTAAGTTCAGCGGGTCTATGTCTGTATCTGTGTGTGTTATAATACCCACAGACTGGATTTGTATTCCAATATGTAGCATGAAGCATGCCACATGCTAAATGCTCTGAAAATACATGTTGAATTCAATCAACATATATTTTCTGAGTTACCAGTGTTCTGAAAAATTATGTTCATTTGTCTAGTCATTAATACAAATCTACATAAATTAGGCACCTGTCTGTTCCTTTTAGCAATTTACATTTCACTAGATGATTTTGCTTTCTTTCCAGCTGACAGTTTGTGATTTGCTGTCTATGCATGTCTTCCTTCTCATTTTCAAGCTTGCCCCAATCAAAGGTAGGTTACAGAGTTATGACTCTTTCCTCTCTTTGCCACACATCCATGTCACCTGTCTCTCTTGTTCTGACATAATTATCTTTCCCTCAAGTTCTATTTTTAAAAGATGACTTAGTGAAATAAATACATATATGTGGCATTATTTTCAAGAGTTTATCTTAATCTGTCATATGAGAGATTAAAAATCTGTTCATTATTCCATCCTGTCCTGTTCCATCTTCTCCTTCCCCTCCTTTTCTCTTTCTCCTTTGCCATGGACGCCTTCCCTTTCTCAGACTTCATTTCTTTATTATAATTTATTCTCTATCTTTTCCTCCCTTCTTGAGTCCTGGTGAAGAAGCTATGTTGGAAAAGACTGGTTAGGAGAAGTAAGGACAGTAAGTCAAGAAGGAAGGCACTGGGCAGTGAGACCTCCTAGAGCCATCGTAGGCTTCATGCCTTCCTCAGTCCTCCCAACAACCAGTCAATATCCCAATTCTATTGAGCTGCAAAAAAAAAAAAAAAAAAAAAAAAAAAAAATCACTTATCCTTCATTTCCTCCTTTCTACTTCCCAGCCACTGTCTTTAGCAAGGCTCTTGGGGTCACTGACACACCACTGCAATAATCTTCTACTTGTCTCTCCTTTGATTTTTTATCCTTGGATTCTACCGTTTATAATGTTGTTGGAGAGAATGTTCCTTCCATAGTGCTCACCTGATTATGTCCAAGTTTTTGCTTAAAAATTTTCATGACTTGCCATCACTGATATAAAACCTCTAAGCTCCTCAGACACAAGATCTGGGAGCTTACCAGGGCTCCAGGCTCACTTTCCTGATCTCTACCAAGCCAAGCCCCTCCCACCTCGTCCCAGTTCATTCTCTTCATCAGTGGAGAGCCACTTCCCCATGCTTACAGTCCATTTCAAGCAAGATTATTGCGACAAAACCTTCCTCACCAGCTCCCTACAAGATAAAACCAGAAATTCCCTCCTTTGCGCAGTCTCTTATCATGCATTACCGTTGCCTCCTTCCCTCACAGCACCTCTATCATTTGTTGTACTTAGTGGCTAAGGGCACAGTCAATTAAGTTGCTACTTGGTTTTAAATCCTGGCTCTGCCATTTTCTAGCTATGGCATGTATATGATTTATATAACCTATCTGTGCCTCACACTTCTCAATAGCAAAATGGAGATATTAATAGTAATGATTTCATAGGGCTTTTGTGAGAACTAAGCAAGCTACTGTATAAAACCCTTAAAACAACGGCTGGTCCTTGGTAAGTATTGCATAATAGATAGCTATTATAATAATTATTTTTATTTTCTTTTGCTTGCCCCTTATGGTAAACACCACATCCAGTTGCTTTTCTCCTAGTGTCTAGAATAGTCTCTAGGACATACTAGATGCTTAATAACTGTTTTGTGAGAAAATGAACAAATGCATAAAAATAGGAATAAGAAAAACAGACATTTTGTTTCCCTAAGTTACAATACATCTTTTTTTCACTGTTCCCCTTAAATGTGAAGAGGACTGCAAGAGTACAAACACAAATGTTCATAGTGTTTGAGTTGAAAGTTTTAATGGAACTTTCCAGCATTCACAGAGGGTTTCTATTTTTCTATCTCTCAGAATTATATGAATATCAATGGGTATGCAGCATGGGGAAATACCAGCAAAAAGGAAGGCGAACTGGCTGTGGAATTTGTGGGGCCCAGTACCAAATGAAAATGTAGGATCTCTTGTTCAAAAATAATTCTGAATGTCAAGATGGCGACAGTGGAACATTTAACCAAGTATGAAGCCATTCTCAGTACAGGGATCAGTATGACTGCACGGATCGCCCTCCCATGAAGCCAGCCCTGCCAAGAATCTAACACTCTCTTCTCCATCATCACTGCAATGTGTTTTGAGACAGATCTAGTCTATGTTACTGCTGGATTCCTCTCTTGCCAACTGGATTTATCTCTTGAGAGATAATTCGTCTGTAATGCTCTTACTATCCCTCTCCAGCCTGAACTGTCCAGAATCCAGCCTCTACTGTCCACTAGAAAAGCCAATATCTTCTCCATTTATCTCAGCAATCTAAGCTGCCCATTATCTGCCATGCTCAAAAAGCTCCTTCATTTATCAACCATTGATTGGGCACCAACCATGTTTCACAAGCTCTGTCTATGGTCCATATTATACATACAATATCATCTCATCCTCTTGTTTGCCCCATTTTATAATGTGACTTCTGGTTTTCCTGGAAAAGCCAGTAGTTGCTAATATCGAATAATAGAAGAACATAACAAAATGACCCCCTGGATACATGTACATGTTTATGGTGATTTGAACCAACTAAAGGCTAAATCATAAGCACAGAAGACTGGAGGAACTATTTCATGCTATATAGAAAATCCCTTAAACAAATCTAGTTAGACTTCTTCTTAGATCATCTAGTACTCACGTTCTGCCTGTTTCATAACCCCAAACGACATGCCTTAGCAGAAACAGTGGAAAGAAGTTCCATTACAGAGGTAGATGGCATAACAAGGACAAAAGAAAGTATAATTATAAAAGAAGATATATTTGTCACAGGAGGGAAATTGGGGTTAGGTAAGAGGAAAAGGAAATTAAATTAGAAGGTGGGAAGGGAAAATGAAGCTTCTGGCCTGGAAAAGGAAAATCATTCTCTGTGCTTCTATTACACAAATGCGTTGTTGGCGTCCTGTATTAAAATATAAATTCAGTGCAGAGGCAATAAGGCTGGCAGTAACGTGCACAGGCAGAGAGCCAAGAGCCTCGGCTGTTGGCAGCCACTCGGCCCTGAGGGCCCTTGCAACAGAGTCCAGGTTATATCTGTCAGACACTGAACCACTGAACATTGTTATTTCTTAGTTAAGGACTCTGATGTTGGCTTTGAAATTTTCTTCATTTGGGGAGCCATAAACAAATAGTGACTGCAGAGCAGAGAGGAAGAGATATATTCTTACTTGCTATGTCTGGTGAGAAATGATAGCAGGTGTAGTATTACTCAAATAAATGCAGATGGTGGGAGATGAAGGCTCTCTCCAACAAAGTACATTGTTTCTTTAGGCTGTTTATGTTTTCAATGAATATTTATTGAATCCCTTGTGAGTACTGGGGATATAGCAGTGAAGAAGAGAAATGTTCTGGGGCAGACAGAGAGTAAATATGTAAGCACATAAATGAGTAAAATAATTTCATCTGGAGGTAAAAATGTAATAGAAGGAATAATCCTGGGTGAAGAGAGGTTACCTTAACAGAGTGCTCAATGAAGGGCTGACAAGGTGGCATTTTGCCAAGTCCTGAATTAGAAAACTTGGACAGGAGAAGAGGTAGACACTGTATATTCAAGTTAGAAGGAACAGCAAGTTCAAAGGTCCTGAGGTAGGATAGATTGGCATCCAAAAGGAGATCAGCAAGACCAGAATGTAGAGAGCAAGGGAGAAATAGATGGAAGGAGACTGCAGACATGGGCAGGAGTCTTATGGAAGATCCTGTAGACCACAGTCAGGAGTCCTACATTTATTCTAAAAGCAACAGGAATTCTTCTATGGATTAAGAAAGGGACACAATGGGGGCACCTGGATGGCTCAGTGGGTTAAGCCTCTGCCTTTGGCTCAGGTCATGACCCCGTGTCAGGCTCTCTGCTCCGTGGGGAGCCTGCTTCCTCCTTCTCTGCCTGCCTCTATGCCTGCCTCTCTGCCTACTTGTGATCTCTCTCTCTGTCAAATAAATAAATAAAATCTTTAAAACAAAAAAGTGAGCAGACCCACAGGTTATCATTGGCATTACTATTTAAAAAAAAGAAAGGAGCACTATGATTTGATTTCAGACATCAAAGAAAAAAAAGTCCCACTGGCTCTGTATGTAGAATGAAATTCAGGAGCAGGAATGGAAATAAGAACACCTGGTGTGAGGCTATTGCCATAGTTCAAATAAGAAATGATGGAGGCTCCAGGTGAAGTTGAAGGAAGTGGAGAAGAAGGGAATAGGCACACCAAGGTGGAAGGATAATGTCTGTAACATCCTGAGTACCAGGGGTAAGCAATGCCTGCACATACCCCCCGAGAGGTCACCTTGTGAAGAGAGACAGTTGGCTCCTAGAGCTTCACAATCAGTAAAGCCCAATCAGCTTCAAAATCATGTGAGGTGTTCACTTCAAGTATTCAAAAGCAACCTCTTCAGCTGCCTCAGTTAAGGAGAAAATAAACATTTTAAAAAATGAGTTTTGGGGGCACCTGGGTGGCTCAGTGGGTTAAGCCTCTGCTTTCGGCTCAGGTCATGATCTCAGGGTCCTAGGATCTAACCCCGCATCAGGCTCTCTGCTCAGCTGGGAGACTGCTTTCCCCTCTCTCTTTGCTTGCCTCTCTGTTTACTTGTGATCTCTCTCTCTCTCTCTCTGTCAAATAAATAAATAAAATATTTTAAAAAAATGATTTTTGAACAAAGCCTATATACTTGTTAGGGACAACTCATGAAATTGTCTCTAACTCATTTAAGCCTCTTCATTTTTCTTTCACAAACACTTTTTTTTTTTCCCTTTTTATTAATTTTTTCAGCGTAACAGTATTCATTCTTTTTGCACAACACCCAGTGCTCCATGCAAAACGTGCCCTCCCCATCACCCACCACCTGTTCCCCCAACCTCCCACCCCTGACCCTTCAAAACCCTCAGGTTGTTTTTCAGAGTCCATAGTCTCTTATGGTTCGCCTCCCCTCCCCAATGTCCATAGCCCGCTCCCCCTCTCCCAATCCCACCTCCCCCCAGCAACCCCCAGTTTGTTTTGTGAGATTAAGAGTCATTTATGGTTTGTCTCCCTCCCAATCCCATCTTTCACAAACACTTTTTTTTGTTTGTGTGTTTTTAAAATGTGGTTGTTCGGTCTTCCAACCCATGACAGTTTCAGCCCCTTCAGAAATGAGCAGTAGTGTTTCCAGAGCCTGGCAATGTGAGAGCAGTAATAGGAGGCAACTGATACCTTGGCAAAGGAGGAGACATATAGATACGCATACATACATACCCCCCACCCACCCACCCACACAAACACATTTTATTTTACTATTTTTTGGTAAAGATTTTATTTATTTATTTGACAGATACAATGAGAGAGAGAGAGAGAGAACGCACACAAGCAGGGGAATAGTAGATAGAGCAAGAGAGAGAAGCAGGCTCCCCACGGAGCAGAGACTCTGTAATCATGACCTGAGCAGAAGGCCGACACTTAACTGACTGAGCCACTCAGGTTCCCCCACACATACATTTTAAATAAGCACAGAAATCATTTAATCTGGAGTAACTCAGTAAAATGGTCCCACACGCCACACATCGAAGGACTACAATATTTGTTCACATCAGGGACAATTGTCTATCATAAGACATCTCTAAGCCATAGACATCTCTCCTATGTATCCCCATCATGATCCCTGCTTCCCTCCCTTGGGGCGCTTACTACCTTGTTCTTTTTTGTTTCTGAATCTGTTACCCCCAAGAGTTAGCGAGCCCTTTGAGGGCAGCTCTTTAATGCCCTTTTAATCTCTGTGTGTCTGGGGCCTACCACAGGGCCCTGTACTGAGGAGACACTCAACAGAAGTGTGGAAAGAACTACAGAGCAGCAGCTGTTCATTTACCTCCAGAAGAGGAGACAGCCTGTAGCCCCATAACTCAGCAGCTGCTCTATCAGTAGCCAAAGCATTCTCAGGCTTTCCAGAGATTTGTATAGGTACAGCACAGGCTTTTTTTTTTTTTTTTAAACAGATGGATAGAAAGTTTTAAAGCATTGCTTCTTGGCAGAGCAACTAAGGTGGGCTCAGGCACAGGGCTGATATAATTATAGTTTTGGTTATGCCTGATGTGTTTTATTCTAATGTGCATATTTTGTGCTCCATACACATTTAAAGATTTAATTAAATGTTTTATTATACAGAACACAGTGCCAAATATCATCATCATTACCTTTCTTCTTCCCCCCACAGAAACAGCCATTTCCTCATTTTGTTCTGAGATTTTAATACAAACAAGACTTACATTTACTTGGTAATACAGACATAGCCACCACAAAAGTGTCTGATTTCTTATTCCCAGGGGGCTATCATTGCAAAGTAAGCTCCCTGAGGGCAAAAAATAAATATGTCCTGCCCAAATGAGTCTCCCGTAGTTCTGGACAAGGATGTTTGGCCTACAGTAGGCTCAAGAGAGAGAGAGGGAACAGCCATGTAGGAAATTTTAGGCAGTGCCTTCTGGACATAGAATACAAACCAGAGCAAAGCAACATTGGAACTAGTGAGAGAGAGAGAGAGAGAGATTGGAAGGAAAGAAGGGGGAAAGAGAGAAAGAGAGAAAAGCATCACTCTGATAGTCAAAGATTCCACTTAATGGCAGTCTGAGGCCCCAGTAAACATTCTACAAGGTATTGTTTTTTTTCCCCTGAAAACAGTCTGCTAAACAGCACAAGTGGCCAAAGAAAGGTCTTCACAACACAAAGAGGAAAAAACCCCAAATCTCATCCTTGACCTTTCAGAGTGAACTGGAATACAAAATAGTTTAAATGATTATTATAGAAAAAAAATTTCTATTCAGAATCCAGATTTATAGATATTCCAGTTTTCACTGAAATAGTTAATTCCCTAAAAAAAATGACTGTCAAACTCATTTTTTAAAACAAAGATATCTCCCCCCCACCTTATTTTTCTTTTTTCTAAAGGAAATCTTGGCACTCTAAGTGTGATTTTCCCTATTTGTGTAAGGAATGAAATCCAAGCTGTCCTGGTGGTGTTGAGATGTGTGAGAGTCTGGGGACTTGTGATGATGGGGACTTGGAAGCAGGTCAACAGAGGCACTGGTGGGCTACCTGACTGCCCTGCTCAGAGACAGCTCAGAAACCTCAGGATCTGCCTGGCTTGTAGATTATTATGCCAAAGGGACACATCGGTTCCTCCTGATGAAAGCTTAGAGCTACAAACTGAGGCCAGACTTGCTCACTGCCTAGAAAGACGAGATGGATCAGTGGAGGAAGATGATGAATGGGAACTTAACAGGAAGGCAAAGTAGCACTAGCTATCGGCATTCCTCTTTTCAGAGATCCCCTTCACAGGGACATATCTGTTCCTGAGAGGCCCAGGAATCCAGATCAGAAGGAGCATATATGTTCTTAATAATTCTACCTAGGCCTCCCTCCTCCTTTCCTGAGAACAGCTCTATTTACAAATGCTTCTGATCTACTTGGCAGAGTTACGTTTGTCCTCGTGTCATACCTGCCTTGAATTCATTATCCCTCTATGCCCTTTCTTCCTCCTCCCACTCCTACTTTGAGGAAGTTAGAGGGAAGATTCCAGAAGAGGAGCCCTGCAGTTTTGTGGGAAACATAATAGGAACTCTTGTGAGAGAAAGAACAGAGAGAGAAAGGGCTTTTGTATCATCCTCCTAAGACTAAGAGACAACAGGTGGCCATTTTCTTTTTTGGCCTAAATGCTCCAAAAGTCTTCGCCTCAAAGAAAAAAGATGAAAAGAATGAATACTTCTTTTTTTTTTAGTCCTGAAATGAGGAGCAGAAAATTAAGACTGTTGATTTTATGATTCTCCAAATCATAATTATGGCTGCAATGACCCCAACTCCTTTTATTAAGATATCTTTTGCCATTGTTTAAAACTAATTCTTGCAACATTTTACATGCTTTAATGAAAATTAAGGGCTATAATTAAATCGCTCTAATGCTATCATTATGTAAATACCAGATGAACAGAATTACAGCAAACAAAGGAATAAGTCTTAAATTAAAAATTATTTTTAAAACATCTTTGTTTAATTGCTTATATATGACAAATGAAACAGTAGTGAACATCAATGCTACTACAATGTTAAATTGATGAGATCTTAATTTTTACTAAAACTATATTTGCATATAAGCAACCATCCGGATAAAATGTTTAAAATTCAGGGAAAGCTAAAAAATCTGAATCTTTTTGTCACAGAGTCAAATACTTACATATTCAAAAATATCTAAACTAATGCATACCACCCTATCTTGATAGAAAAATACCTAAAAAACAAATTAAGGAAACTTTCCAGGAGAGCAGAAAGAATCTGTAACTGTTGGAGGGCCTATCACATTTGAGTTCTTTTTTTTTTTTTTTAAGATTTTATTTATTTGACATAGAAAGATAGCCAGAGAGGGAACACAAGCAGGGAGAGTGGGAGAGAGAGAAGCAGGCTTCCTGCAAAGCAGGGAGCCTGATGTGGGGCTCAATACCAGGATTTTGGGATCATGACCTGAGCCAAAGGAAGAAGCTTAACAACTGAGCTACCCAGGTATCCCTCACATTTGAGTCCTCATTTGAACAGGAGTCCCCAGCACTCTTAACTAGCAGCCATGTGATCTTGGGTAGGTTATTTAACTTCAATAAGCAATAATTTTTCAATCTATGAAATGAGTATAATGATAATACCATTTTGAAACCTTTCTGGAGATTCAGTTTAAAAAAAATTGGAAGTGTGCTTAGAGATCCTCAAGAATTTATGTCCAAATAGAACCTCAGAATGTGACGTTATAGGAAAAATTGTGTTACTCCAAAATTCATATGTTGAAGTTCCAACCCTGAAAACCTCAGAATATGACCTTATTTAAAAATAGTCTTTACAGATGTTATTAGTTAAGATGGGATCATTAGGGTGGACCCTACCCCACCTGATTTGTGTCCTTACAAAAAGGAGTAATTTAGGGGTGCCTGGGTGGCTCAGTGGGTTAAAGCCTCTGCCTTCGGCTCAGGTCATGATCTCAGTGTCCTGGGATCAAGCCCTGCATGGGGCTCTCTGCTCGGCGGGGAGCCTGCTTGCTTCTCTCTCTCTCTCTGCCTGCCTCTCTGCCTACTTGTGATCTCTCTCTCTCTGTGTCAAATAAATAAATAAATAAAATCTTAAAAAAAAAAAAAGGAGTAATTTGACAACTCAAAAATCAAAAACAACCAAATAATCCGACTTAAAAATGAGCAGAGGATCTGAATAGGTATTTTTCCAAAGAGATACAGATGGCTAACAAGTACATGTAAAGATGTTCAACATCACTCATCATCAGGAAAATGCAAATCAAAACCACAATGAGATATCACATCACATCTTCCATAATGGTTAGTATCAAAAAGACAAGAAATGACAAGTATTATTGAGGATGTGGAGAAAAGGCAACCATCACGCACTGTTGGTGAGAATATAAATAGCACAGCCACTATGGAAAACAGTGAGAGTTCCTTAAAAAATTAAAAATACAACTATCACACAATCCAGTAAATCCTGTTTCTGAGTATTTACCTGAAGAAAATGAAAATTAGAAAAGATTTATTCATTATATTCAATGCAGTATTATTTACAGTAGCCAAGAAATGGAAACAATGCAAATGTCCACTGATGGATAAACGGACAAAGAAGATGTGACACAGATATAGTACACACACACAAGCACACACACACACAGGAATACTATTCAGCCATGAAGAAGAATGAAATCTTGCCATCTGTGACAAATAGATGGATCCTAAGGGCATTATACTAAGTGAAATAAGTCCAAAAGAGAAAGACAAATATTGTATGGTCTTACTTATGTGTAGAATTTAACAAACAAACAAAAGACAAGCATATGGATCCAGAGAACAGATTGGTGGTTGCCAAAGGTGGGGGTGAGGGGTGGGCAAATGGGTGAAGGAGGTCAGAAGGTATAAACTTCCAGTCAAAAATAAGTAAGTCATGAGGATGTAATAGCTGGTAACTACAGTTACTAATATATCTAACAGAATATATATATATAGAGAGAGAGAGAGAAAGAGAGAAAAGAATATATATATATTCTTGAAAGTTGCTAAGAGTAAATTTAAAATTTCTCATCACAAGAAAAAAAATGCATTACTATGTATGGTGATGATGTTAATTAGACTTGGTATGGTGATCAATTCACAATACATAAAAATATCAAATCATTATGCTGTTTATTTGAAACTAATATGGTGTTATATGTCAATTATATCTCAACTTAAAAAACAGATTTTAAAAGGGGGTAATTTAAACACAGACATACATACAGGGAGAATGTCATGTGCACAGACACAGAGATAAGATACCCATCTGTAAGCCTGAGGAGGGAAACCTACACCAGATTCTTCTTCACAGCTCTCAAAAGGAATCAACCCTGTGAACATCTCGATCTCAGACTTCTAGCCTCCAGAACCATAAACAAAAATCTTCTGTTGTTTAAGCCATGCAGTTTGTGATGATTTTTTACTAGCAAATACAATGAGCCCTAGCAAAATATAATGACCTTATTCGGAAATAGGGGCTTTGAAAATGTAATTAAGATAAGGTCATACTGCATCAAAATGGCCCATAAATGCTGTCATTGGTATCCTATAAGAAAGCCATATGAAGACACAGAGACACAAGAAGACACTCAGGGAAGAAGTCATGTGATAGTAGAGGTAGAATCGGAGTGATGCATCTACAACCCAAGGCATGCCCAGAACTTTTGGCAACCACCAGAATCTCAGAGAGAGGCCAGGAGATTCTCCTTCAAAAGCTACAGAAATCATCCACCCTGTCAACTCCTTGACTCTGGACTTTTCAAATCCAGAACTGTGAGAGAATAAATAATCTCTGTTATTGTAAACCACACAATTTGTTCAATCTGTTACAGCAGCCCTAGGAAACTAATACAGGAAATGTTACATGAAGTACTCTGTCCTCTTCTTGTAAATAGCCATGAGAAAATTTACGATCAGAAATTATGCTTCCACATCTAGTCCAGAATTTAAGGTTATCAAATCTAGAATGAGTTTATATAATTGTTACTAGAGAATTTATATGCTGATGATTTTTGAAATTGGTCATTTCCTAGGCTATTTTAGCATGTACCACTTCAACGGGGAGGAAAAAGAGCACTCATAGGAGAAATATTGAAAGCCAAAAGATTATCAGCAAAATCTGTAATGCTAAGTAATACAGAAGTAATTTAAAGCAACAGTTGCATCATAATTATTAAGCTAGTAGCATGTCCTATATGTGAAAACAAGACATTAAAAAGTACATTATTTATTATACATTGGAGAGGAGAAAGAAAAGCAGTTTCTACAAAGGATTTATTTTGTGGTAGAACTCTCTTTGCTGGTTACATAAGTCTTAAATGTTTTCAACTTCAACCCCAGTTTCTGTAAGAAAAAAAGGTATTTTTTCTCTGGAGAAATTGAGTTGGACAACTATAATGGTCTTTTAATCATCTGCTTCAGAGGACTCTCTCTGACTGTCAGTAAACAATGGAACAATTGATGCTATTCTTTTAAAACTTTACAACCCTTTAGATCTACTTCATTTGAGAGTTCCAACTTAAACTGTTTAGCTTTTAGAAGACTTAACCACATCTGTCCAAATTACTAATTCAAATATGGAGTCAAATCTCTGGTGCAATTTGGTTTCCATTCATCTTCAAACCCCCAAATGAACCTGACATGGCAATCATTCCAGTATGCAGTGATTTTTGTCTACTAGCAAACTGGCAACCAATTTCATTTTCTTTTTGATCTGGGATCCCACATAAACAAGACTGCCGTTGTTGCTGTTGTATTGTTTTATTTTATTCCTTGTTCAAAAAATTACCTCAAAGGAAATATAAGCAGTCACAAACAAATTATGTATCTTTGGACAAGATACCTAACCTCTTTGGTCTTCCATGCCTGCATTTATAATGTGGTAATAAAAATCTCATAAGATTGTTATAGTAAATTAATAAGGCTAAATTCCAGAACAAATTTTTTTAAGTTTTTTTTTTTTTTTTTACGTAATCTTTACACCCAACATGGAACTTGAACTCACAACCCTGAGATCAAGAGTCGCATGTTCTACTGACTGAGCCAGCAAGGCACCCCATTCTAGAATAAATTAAGAACTCACCAATGTTAATTCTATCTCCATTCCTCTTAATATTACACATCAAGCAAAATAAAAGCAATCAGATAAAAATAGAAACCCACTACCACTTCTACCCAAGGATTCCTACTCATGTACTCTTCTTAGCATTAATGTTAAATTATCTATTTATGCTCTTTTTTTTTAAAGATTTTATTTTTTTATTTGAGAGAGAGGATGAGAGAGATCACAGAGGGAGAGGGAGAAGGAGACCTGCTGCTGAGTGGAGATCCAAATGTGGGGCTTGATCCCAGGACCCTGAGATCATGACCTGAGCCCAAGGCAGACACTTAACCCACTGAGCCACCCAGGTGCCCCTATTTATGCTCTTTTTAAACCAAAACCTCCAACTGTGTACTAGATCCCATCTTTCTATAAAAATGTTATTCTGTCAGTCTACTGTCTTCTTTATTTTCCATTGCTCTCTTTCTACTATACAAACATGTTTTTATTTCTCTCATCTTAACCTACAGCAATAAAAGTAACCTCTGTTTTCCTTATGTACCCATTTTTTCCTGATATGTCTTATAGCAAGACTCCTTAAAATAGTTATTTATGCTTAGGAACTCCAAATATCCCACTTTCTCTTAGCCCACTCCAGCGGTCAGACTTACACACTCCACAAAAGTTCATTTGGTAGCGTTGATTACTATGTCATCTCTGTTTTGATGCATCTTCTTTACTAAGATTCTAGGACAACAACAACAAAAAATCTTGGTTTACCTCCCATTTGACACATAACACTTTTTCAGTCTCCATTGTTTTCCTTCTCTTCTTCCAGCCCTCTTAATGAAAGGTCTCATGGATTAGTCTTTGGTGTCTTTTTTCTTTTCTCTATTTTCAGTTACTTTTATTCTCACTCAGCCTCATGACTTTACCTCAAATCTTTACCTTCTGTACCATAGTGATTCCTAAACTTATACCTCCTATACCTCTCTCCTGAACTTCAAACGAGTTCCTTGAGGTCTGAACTTGAATGTCTATAAGTCACCTTAAATTTAACATGTCCAAAAGTATGCAACATCTTTCCACTGTGCCTCCCCCTAAAACATTCTACGTTTTCCTTTTTCATCTTACTTGATGGCAAATCTATTAATTTAAGTACTCAGATCAAAAATCTAGGAATATTCTCTGACTCATTTTCTTTCACAGCTCATAACAAATTAATAGAAAAAATGTGACCTTCAGAAAACATTGAGACTCTACCACTTCCATTGTTATTACCCTGGACTGAGCCTGGACGAGGCTCATATGTTGTCTGGGCTAAAATAGCCTCTTATCTGCTTTCCCAGTCTCTCCATACTATTCTGCAATTTACTCTCAATACCTCAGCCAGAATGACTTTTTCCCCCTTTGCCAAACTTTTCATCCCAATCACTTATTTATTCTATAGTTGGAAACCTGTATCTCCACTCCCCTTCGTTCATTTTTACCCATCCCCCACCTCTCTCCCTTCTAGCAACCATCAATTCGTCATCTGTACTTATGGATCTGTTTCTGTTTTGTTTGTTTCTTTCTTGTTTAGATTCCATACGTAAATAAAATCATATAGCACTTGTCTTTCTCTAGAGGACTTATTTCACTAATACCCTCTAGGTCCATTCATGTTGCTCTAGCTGGCAAGATCTCATTATTTCTTATGGCTGAATAATATTATATATATTTCCCATATCTTCTTATCCATTCATCTACCTATGGACACTTAGGTTGCTTCCATATCTTAGCTATTGTAAATAATGCTACAATAAACATAGGGGTTATATATCTTTTTGAATTAGTGTTTTTCTTTTCTTTGGGTAAATACCCAGGAGCAGAATTACCTCATTGTACGATAATTTTGTTAAATTTTTTTTGAGGAACCTCCATATTGTTTTCCACAGTTGCTGTGCCAGTTTGCATCTCCACCAGCAGTTCACAAAGGCTCCTTTTTCTCTGCTTCCGTGCCAACACTTGTCGTTTCTTATCTTTCTGATACTTGCCACTCTGACAGGTATAAGGTGATACCTCATTGTGGTTTTGATTTGCATTTCCCTGATGATCACTGATGTTGAGCATTTTTTTGGTATATCTGTTAGCCATCTATATCTCTTCTTCAGAAAAGGTCTATTCAGGTCCTCTGCCATCTTTATATTGTATTATTTGGGTGGGGTTTTTTTTTTTTTGGTATTGAATTGCATAAGTTCTTTATGTATTTTGAATATTAACCCCTATCAGATATATCATTTGCAAATATCTTTCCCCTTTCAGTAGGTTACCTTTCCATTTTGTTAATGGTTTCCTTTGCTGTGGTGGTATGACCTCTTTGATAAAATGTCAGATAATTCTGAGTCTCACTGCCTCTCTCTCTTTAGCCTTTCCAGGTATACTATAGTGCAAATTGTTCCTTAACTACACAGCACAGACTCTCACCTTAATGCATTTGCACTAGGTCTTCACTCTGCTTTTTCTCCAGATACTCACTTCATCTCCTTCAGGTCTTTGTTGGAATGAGGATTATGCTAAGTATCTTATTTAAAATGACTTTTATCCTTCACGCCAGCACCCTTGAGTCACCACACTCTGTTGATTTCTCATCTTCTTACATCTTTTAACTTTAGCTTTAGTTGATTGGTTTATTGTCTACAATTTGTCTCCACACACTAGATGTAAGCTCCTGGATGTCAAGAACTTTTTTTTCCCCCCACTGCTGTATCTCTGGGTCCTAGAGCAGTAATCTCAACAACACAGAGTAAGGACTCAGTAAATATTTGTTAGATGAATAGATTAGTTTAAAATGTGTCAGCCAGAAGGAGGAGCATTCTGGGATATAATCTCCTTTTAAACACATTGACAGCAAAGAGAGTATTGTTATGTATAATTAATTAGGGAAAAGTCAGTATCTATGTTCAACTAACAACCAAAGAGACCCTAAATCTGTGGAAAGGGCTTTTGAATGATGTCTATATTATCTCAGGTAATGACGACTAAATAGAAAATGTAAAAGTAAAATGCATATGAAAATCAGGAATAAAATACTCAAAGAGTAAAAAATTATGCAAGAGGCATCTATTAAGATTCCAATTTTCTATACATTAAAAATTGGGGTAAATGAGAAAAGTAGGTTAAGAATTTCTCACACTGAAGAAATGAAAATCACTTCTGTATTCATCTCAGAAGAGCTATGCAAATAATAGTCAAAGTGCTGGAGAAATGCAAAGCTGCACAACTCTAGGGTATCCATGAGCCAATCAATTTGTTTGTGGATTCTCTGGGTCCCTTGTTCCTCCTTCTCGTGTTTACTGCCTAATATTTGACCACTCTTCTATTTGTTGGCAACTCTCACAAGACAGCAAACTAGAGAAACAAAATGAAACATAAGCAAATTAAAGCTATTCCTGATAGTAGCCAAGAGAAATATGTTGGGATCTTGGTCTAGACAATAAGAAAATTATGTGTAGGATTTAAGAATGGTGACTAAAATGGGTACTAGCAAGTTTTCTGGAAATCAGTTACTATCATGGACTTGACCCAATTCAATTAAAGTGAGCATTAAGTTCATCTAAAATAGAATCAACAGGTAGAATAAAAAGAATTCATAATATATTTGAGAGGGAGGATAAAAAAGAAAGGGAGATCAGGAAGGTAGAGAGATGTGAGCCTCTGCTATAGAAATCTCTATTAGAGATAATTTAACATAATGGAAATGCATCTAATATTAGCAAGAACTAGGACCAAACCTAACTACCACTTACTAGCAATAGAAATTGGGTCAGAACACTTAACCTCAGAACCTACTTCCTTATTTATAAAATATAGATAGTAATATCTTTTCTACATCCAAATACCAGTTTCTGTCACGTGTTATCTGCCTATTTGGCCCAGTGTTGACAGCCATCTCATTTTAAGCACTCATCTTTCAATTTTGAAAGGATAAAACCCTGAAGAAATATCTAGAGAGTAATTAACATATGGCTAAAACTATCATGGGAAATATAAAAAGATAGATTGAAAAGTGCAACTGGGACCTGTTTTAAATGAGAGGAAGCCTATTGATAAAAATGTTTTTTTTTTTTCCCCTTCAACTGCACAAGAAAATATTATAAAAGCTCTATCTAAAAACTATAGCCTGGGTAGTACAGTCAGTTAAGCATCGGACTCCTGGTTTAGGTTCAGGTTGTGATCTCAGGGTTGTGATCTCAGGGTCATGAGACCGAGCTCTGCCTTTCACTCCATTTCGGACTCCTTGACAGGCTCCGCACTAGGCATGGAGTGTGTTTGAGAGTCTCTCTCTCCCTCTCCCTCTGCCCCTTATACTCATGTTCTCTCTCTCTCAAACAGATAAATAAATATTTAAGAAAAAACTATAGCAAAGCATCTCTTGGGGAAGTAAAAGATTTTCTTTTTCTTTGTAAAAGATTTGCTTTGTTCTTTGTTTCAATTAGCAATAATCGCGCCTCGGATAAATCTCATTGGCTACGATATAAGTTCTATGGGAAAAAGGATCTTTGTTTCATTCATTATTGACCTCCCTTGAAGAGTAAATGATTAAGGCAATTAAGAAATAGGTTTGGATTAATACAGTATACACAGATTATAGTGTACTTGGCACAGGGGTGGTGGGAGGTTCATCTGCCTTGGAAGGTAATCATACACAGTTAAAAAGAAAGAGATAAATAATAGCTAGCAAAAATATCTTTAACAACTATAAAATGCAACACATCTATTCCTATCATTCCTGAACCATCATTTATAAACTTCTAGAATTCTGCTGGAGAATTTATAATCCATACACAATACATATTGGTATATGTGTAGATATGAAATGACTATTATTTTCTTGAACCAGAATAACGGGATTTCTTGAAATGACCAAAAGAGACTCTCCATGATAAAGAAGGAAAAAAAGTTAAAAGTTTGGGAAAAAAATTCTACTCTGCTTAAAGTCAAGCTCTAAACTTCGGTTTTTAGTTTAAAGAAGGTTATTTATATAGAAGACCACAGTTAAAATCTTCATTACTTAGACTTTGGGGTAACATACAGACAGCTAATAAAAGAACAAACTTATTTAGTAATAATAGAATATATTAAATACCAATGCAAAATAATTTTTTAAACCGCTTAACATAAAAGCACAATAGATTTGGACTAGAAACCACACATACTGAAGTGAGTATCTACAGATTTTATCCTCTGGCTAATTAGAAATCAGTTCAAAGTTTGCCAAAGTAAAAAGCACAACCTTTCACACCTCTTTCCCAACTCTCTCATACAGCTGATGGAACCAACAATCCAAAGAAGAAGTAAAAAGAATTTTCTAATGAATCTATTTCCCCCTGAAGTTGTATGAGAGGAAAGGTCACTTTCTCACTTACTAGCTTACCTTTTCAGTATCCTTTCATTTTCTTGATTGTACATATTTTCATGTATTATGTTCTATTTATACAATCTTCAATAGCATCTTTATTTATGACTTTGTGAATCAACATCTTTGTGATAGGAGGTGAAAGTCACTTAGCTAATTACACATGCTTGATAAGCTGCATAATAATAACCACTGCAGTATTATACATTAGTTGAAGGCATGTAAATTACTGCAGTTATTCTCATTTGGGGAAAAACAAGAGACTTTGTTTTAGTTGTTTAAAAGACTTTGTGCTCTCTATATCCACCTTCTCAAGTATATTGCGCCTTTAACCCAAATCATGGCATCAGTAATACACTAAAGGTCAGATCTCACTCTACTGGTATGACCAAAGAAATAAAAATAAAACAAAACAAAACAAAAAAACTCAATTTAATGCAAATACTCTGATCGACAATTGGGAATTTTGTTGTATGAAGCTCTTCCATATAATGCAATCCTCGTAAAACAGAACAGCTTAGACACTCCCTGCCCCACAAGGATGTTGTAATGAAATCTGACTTGGTCCAGCCAGCTTTAGAAGTGCGTAGAGAGATAGAATGTACACCACTAGAATATTAATACGACTTCTGTATGAAGATTGGAAATTCTACAAAGTTATGAATAAGGTCAAAATAACACTTGGATGATTTACTACCCTAGAAAATCATATTCTCTTATGAGTGATTTACTGGATGTTATATAAAAATGGAGTGTGGACAAGCTACATTCAGATGCAAGCTTGCAGCTGTCAGTGTCTACATTTACTCAGTCTGGCTAGAGGATGATTTGAAGGTTGATTTAATTGTAGCTTCTGAATCATGTTCTTCCCTATGTTTTAAATTGTTTAACATAAATACAAAAATGTTAAAGTAATTTTAAGACTGTAAATATTTAGTATAAAAATCTGCAAAACCTCATTCTTTTCTGAAGAGTAACCAAAAATATACACTATCTGGAAAAAAATACCATTACTTAATAATGGTAATTGCCCAACAGTCATGGCAAATTTACCCTGATATGAGAAAGTTCATAGGGCATTCAGAAGTAGCTAAGAATAAACAAGCAAAGAACTAGGTTTGTGACTGAACTGATCAGTTTTAAGAGGAACAGAAATCTGTATCTGGAGAAAGGGTTCGGAGAAAAAGTCAACCAGTTGCCAAGGCAGCATCATTTGGACTCCTTGCATGCAATGTCATAGCCTAAATATCTTTTCCTCTAAACACAAACTCAGAGCAGAGATTCAATTCCTATCGATGCTACCAGCACCAGAACACAAGGCACCACCACTGAGCGTCGTCAATATTATCTACTCGGCTACAGCTCTCCTTCACCATCTTTCTATTCCTTGACAGGCTTCATGAAATTCCAAATATCACCTAACCATTTACTTTCCAGCATCAGCAAATCATCCTTAGGGAGAGTATCTTCTTCCTCGGTAAGCTTTTTCCCCCATTTTTTATTTCCACTTTTATACATACCTCCTTTTCTACATATTTTCTTGCCGGGTTTTCTGGCACATTCCTTGGATATTCTTTTTACTGAAAAATGAATAGAAGACTAGAAAATAACATGGCGCTCCATCACAGACCGCCGGAACATGCAACACCACTATCTAACTTAATATGCTCCTGCATTTACTGAGTGCGAAAGATCCCCAGTTCGTTGAGCCTGCACATGCAATGGAGACATGTTGATGCATCTTCTCAGAAGTCATTCGGTAGGAAATGGAAATTAGGAGCCCATTTCTACCTAAATACGCGTGCTGCGGAGGAAAGAAAATGAGTAGGCACAGGAAAATAATAAGAACAGATACACCAACACACATAAACAAAAAGAGCGGCATGCAAGCATGTAAAGTATGTCTACATGCCAACAGGAAAAGCCATGCATGCTACCAGTACACGTGAATTAATATTGTTAGAACTTAGAATAGAAAAGAAAATATAAATTTATCTCCCTGCTTTTCCTGCAGTAAACTCACCATCCTCAGTTGGAACATATATGTTTAAATATAGGCAGTCTTCACTCTGGTCTTGCACGTATGATGAAACCACATCCAAGTTATTAGTAAACCACACAGGAAGCATGACTTCCGGCAATCTGCCATCGATGATATTCTGGGGGCACACAGGAGCAAACTGAGTCGCATTCCTGATATCTGACCAGGGGGATGGTGGTTCTGGAGGCTGAAAACGATGTTCCCCTGTGGGTGGGGCAGCATACGGAACCCCAAGAAATTGAATAACAGGCCCCAAAATTTCGTTATTGAGTTCTTTCTTAATCCCCCTTATCTTGCCGAAGTTGGTAGTCACCAGTGGGTCTGCATCATCCAATTTTTGGGAAAGTACATGGGCAGCCTGAAGTAAGCATCCCAACACGCAGAGAGTCAATGAGGCACCCAATCCCCTGTGTACCAAGCATGCCATTACTGCTCTCCAAACATAATTTGGCCACATGCATCTGGGCAGTGCCATGGTCCCACATTAGCTGTGTAGTTGTCTGGTTACAGGGAGGCAAAGGTATTTGTATCCACTTGAGAAAGACCGTATAATGGTAGAATACACCTCCGACTTCTTCAAGGCGAGTTTGTCAAGAAAAGCTCAGGAAGTTCTTTATGCAGCCACTATCTCCCATCGATTTCACATGGACTAAAGTAGCATCTTCAATCATCACTAGTTATCAGACCATATCCTATTGACCATTCTGTTTTCCATAGTAGCAACGTGACAAGAGTGGCCATTGACTGTAGATTTCCCTCTTATAAATCAAATCCAGTTAGCAGCAGGCCTGCATCCTAAAGAAAATGAAAATAAATCATTAGAACGAATGAGCTAAAATAGACAGAGCAATAACTAGACGTTTTACAAGCTACAGAAATACATAAGCAGTGGCTAGAGTCAGGTAAGTTGAATGCTACCATAGGAAAATTATGGCTTGATGTGAGATGACAGGTGAAATAACTGATTATTAGATTATTGAGAAATTTGCCTGCTGATTTTATACATGTTTAAGTGGAAGCAGGCCTTGTCAAAATACATGGTTTCAAGAGCATTTCACAGTATACCATTTTTTTAAAATACTGAAGGTTATATGTGAAATTGCCCCTTTATTGATAGTCTTCAATCATGTCAAGGAACCACAGAACTAATCAGCACACATATAAATATTAGAATTACATAGCAGAAAATATTTTGAAAATCATTGGTAGGGAATTAGTGGAATGTAAACAAACTGTAAGAGTGGATATATACATATACATATTTAAAAACAAACCAACAAGGAGGTAGTCCCCAATCCTGTGCTATCTAGAAGAAAACAAAGCTAGTGCTAGAACAAGAAAACTAATCCTAGTTCAACGGTGATCATTTAAGTACAACTACCTTCTAAGTTTAACCTCCTTGCTGTTTTTCAAAAGTCTGCATCAAGTCATTGGATATAGGTCCCTAACCTTAAATTAAGATTCAAAACTTTAAAAGATAAAATGGCTGTAGACAACATTTGAAAAAGAAACAGAAAGTGTCATCATTTTTTTGCAGACTAAAGGTTTCTTTTTCCACCATCCAGCTATAACGTTTTAGAAATCAGTATATTTGCAACATGAAATTAATTTCTGCATCAAAGACAACATATCTTAAGTTACAAATTTCATTTTCACTACCTGCTAGAGATCAAAGGAGCAATAAAAAATAGAATGCAGTAGTTTTACAAAATAATTATACCTAAACACAGCATCCTGCAATATTAACACTAATAGAACATCTAACACTGTTTACCCAGTTCAACTTAAAACACATCAGGATAAAATGTAACACTCAGGGCAATGCAATTCATGGTGTACTCTTACTTCAACTCCAAGTTAGCATACAACTCGGCAAATTCATGTTTTCTTGTTCAAGAAATCTCTTAAAGTGCTTACTTAGAAAATACCAGTGTTGATTTGTATTACAGATGGTTCTATCCTGTCATATTATAAGAAGATTCCTGAAGAAGTGCTGGTCTGGCAGTGGGGCTGCCCTGACTCTGTGTTATTGGAAAGGAGATTGTACAAACTATATAGGACAGCAGGAGATTTGTTTCAGGCCTGGTGTTCCCTTAGCTCTGAACAATCCATCACAGGAAGCAATAAGGAGATAAATATCTTTCTTCAAGAGTACTTCCATCTGTGTTAATTCATAAACCTTTGCTGTGAAAGCTCATTAACATACAAAAGACAGGCTTAGACCCATCCCATTCCTGTGCCAGAACTCCAGCAAGCATTGAAGATTTAGCTACACAAACCCATTTCTGTTAAGAGTAGACTACGCTTACTCTTGTGCAGAATCGTGGTGGGCCACAACATGATGGAGTCTTTCCCAGTCTCATATAAGATTTAAAAAACACCATGTCAAATGGATAAAGAAGATGTGGTACATATACACCGTGGAACGTCATTCATCCATCAGCAAGGATGAATAGCCACCATTTGCATCGAGATAGATGGAACTGGAGGGGATTATGCTAAGTGAAGTAAGTCAAACAGAGAAAGACAATTATCATACGGTATTGCTTGTATGTGGAACATAACCAATAGCACAGAGGACCACAGGGGAAATCCAAAGGGAGAAATCAGAGAGGGAGATAACCACAAAAGACTATAGACACTGAGAAAGAATCTGGGAGTTTCAGAGGGGAGGAGAATGGGGGAAGAGGGTAACAGGATGATGGGTATTGAGGAGGGCACGTGCTGTGATGAGCACTGGGTGTTACACTTAACTAATGAATCACTGAACATGGCATCAAGGACGAATTATGAACTATATAGTGACTAACTGAACATAATAAAAAAATAAATTAAAAAAACAACAAAAAGCACCATATTGACACCCAAAATAAGAGTACCTGTGGTGGCACTTTGAAAGTCTTCATCACCATTTTTCATTCAGCCCAATCTCCATGCACAGTGATTTCCAAAAGTTGCCTTTTTATACACTTGATATCTTATTAATAATAAAAAGTACTTGTTTCAAACTGAGGGTGACCGGGGGGAGGGGGGTAGGGAGAGGGTGGTGGGGTTATAGACATTGGGGAGGGTATGTGCTATGGTGAGTGCTGTGAAGTGTGTAAACCTGGCGATTCACAGACCTGTACCCCTGCGGCTAATAATACATTATATGTTTATAAATATTTTTTTTAAAAAGCACTTGTTTCATTATTAACAAAATAATGCTCCTTTTGTACTCACAAATCCCTAACCATGTTAAAAAGAAAGGGGCTCCTGTTGCCCACTGATGTGATACTTTCATACAGTTGTGAAAGATTAGAACTCTGCATGCCATGGTGAATTTTCAAATTCCAATAATGTTTCACTTCTGGGCTTCACAAAAACACCCCATTTTACATGGGCTTACCTGTATGGAGAATTACAGTACTGATCCCAAAGATTTCTCAGAAGTTTTGTTATAATAATAACAGCTGTCCAAGTCTAATGTAAAAATATGGGTTGCTTAAATTAATGAAATTTTAAACATATATGTAAATAAGTCTATTATAAGTCTTCATACATATATGTGTGTGTATCTAAATATAAAGTCTCTCAAATTTGTTGGCAGGCTTATTTCCTATTTATCGGTGCTTTCTTACTGTATGCCAAACTCCTTGCTTTTATGCATTTACATCTCATTTACAATAACCATAACAAGGGTTCAATAGTTATCCCCTTTTTACTCAGAGGAACTGGGACTTAAAGAGGTTAAACACCCGGCCCAAGGTCTCTCACAAATCAATAACAGATCCAGGAGCCCACTGGCATCTGATTTAAAAGCTGTCCTCTTGATCACTGCACCTGGTATCAGTCTCTCACTTCACAATTAACACTTTTAAAAAATTGATCCTAGTGCACTTAAAATTGAATTGTAAAAGTGTTTCATGTTCCTTTGAAAGGACAGAGTCTAGGTAAATACTCTGACAATTTCATAGAAACAGAAATTTAAATGGTTACCCTGTTCTTATTGGAAGTTTAGATTTAATTTTGTTACTTTTTTTACTTGACATTTTTTACCTTTTTATTTTACATCAAATGCAGTGACTGGTTGTCCATATGTGTTTACACAGGATTATGCTAAAATAATAATGGGTGACAAAAAATTCCAACTTCATGATAGCCTAAATGTCCACTAACTGATATTGATAAATGAATTATGATGTATACACAAATCAGAACTCTATACATCAGTGGAAATAAAGGACCCAGACCTAAATTTTTATTTAGATTTATCAACTTAGATAAATCTCAAAAAAAAATCACTAGATTTATCAACTTAGATAAATCTCAAAAGTCTTAAAGAAAGCATGTTGCAGATCAAAGACAGTAAAATGTTATTTAAATAAAGCATAAAATATGCAAAACAAAGCTGTATATTATTCACAGATCTCATAAATATGTAGTAACAGAATATTTGTCATCCCTGGGTAAGGAGGAAAGTGTATGAAATTACTCCAGCAGTTAATTAATTAATGTTATTAATTAATTAATTGGTAATTAATTGGCACTAAGATTGATAACCTGTGGTGAGGCCTTAAAAGAACACAATTAATTAACTACAGCAAGTTTTATAAATCTAAGATTTGACAGTGTTGGATGACACATACACACCCCTACACCTTTGTTATGCAGTTCTCTATGTTTTTCCATGTGTCTGAAATATTTTATAATAAATACATGAAAATAACACAATCAGAAAGCCTTATTCAGCAGTCCAGACAAGTAGACGAGTCTAATAAATCATACAGGACTAGCTCTATCGAACACTGCGGTTAGTACAGATGCTAGTTCAAAAAATTTCTCCCTTTGGGTTGAAGCATATGCGGTACCACTGAGAAAAATAAAATACAAAATAAATCATATTTTAAAAGGCATACAGATGGTAGTATTTCACTTGCATTAATTCATCATAATAACTGGAACTAGTTTTGTTCCTGAGTAACCCAGATCAAAGAGATGATGTTGAGAGAGTAGAGAGAACTTTCTGGAACATTAGATAATCACAGTGGGTGGCACAGTCATCCAGTTTTCTATTCACTCAACAAACATTTAATAGGTATCTACAACATATAAGCTGTTGTGCTAAATATTATGAGAGTACAATTGAGTTTTTGCTTCTAAGTAGTTACAATATTTTAAAGTAATAAGCCACATTTAAAAAAAAAAGTCTCTAATGCAGGCTGGAATGTGACATGTGTTCAACAAATGGATGATGAATGGGGAGGTGGGAACTAACAGGAAAGTTCTGACTTACAACTCTACATAGTCTATTACATGTCTTTTAATAAAATTATTACCTATTTCTTTTCTACCTTGCTTATTTTAGTTTCTTTTTATTTGTTTTAATGTTGAACCCAGCTCCCCCAACACTCACTACTGAATTTCTTATTCAAGGGCAAGGATTTAATGTTTGTTGTTTTTAAATAATGCTTCACAGCCATCATAAAATCTATTTGACAATCCTTATATAGTACAGGCAAACCGCAGCTGACGCCGACTTAACCACCAGCATTAGGTGGAGCTTGCCCAGGGCTATACAGCTGATTGTTGTTATTTACCATAGTTATGTTCTATAAAGTCACTGCAAACACCAAATTAGGGAACATGGATCCATTGCTCCTAGGGAAATAGCTATAAATTATTCACATAGTTATAAATTATAATCTCAGTTACAAATTAAATAGTTATAAATTATTCACATAGTTGTAAATTATAATCTTAAACCCTAAAAACAATTCATTGTAGTAGACTTGATTCTCTTTACTTTACAAAAGAGAAAACAAGGTTCAAAAGTGTTGAGTGACTTGTCTGAGGCCACGCCACTAACCGATGACAGATTTGGGATTCAAAGTCCCTCCAACTGGCCCCAGAGCTGGACCTTCTTGCACTACACGGCATTCCCCCTACCATTTCTATTCTCTGTTCATCTCTATATGAGAACTGAAACAAGGAGGCAGAATATCTCCCTGGATAGCCTCAGCTGGAAACGTGCTCATAGAGCAACCCAAAGTTTTTGCTGCTCTGCTCATATCTGTGAATGACTGCAAAAGCAGTATGAGTACTAACTTTGGGGTTACAAATAAATTTTAGTGAATAGACAGATTTGAAAATACAGACTCAGGAATAATGAAGATGGTCTGTATTAAATAAAAGTAAATAATATTCTATACTTATGGATCTAAGAGTCATTTTGAGGTCAGAATATATCATCAGCCTGCCACCAGCACTCAGTAATAATCATTGGTTTTAGGAATTGATTTTCTAATAATAATTTAATAATTATTGCATTTACTAGTAACTGGTTTCAGTGCAGTCTTCTCAATGGCCAAGGCCACCCATGTAGCTGGAATATGCTTATGTGACTAGTTCACTGTAAGAGAATCTGACCACCAAAAGATATGGGATTCCTATACCAAGATGTTTCACATAAACAGTGTAGATGTTTAGACCTTGGAGACGAGGAGTATCCTGTGTGACCTAGCACTGGGCAAACAAAGAAGCCTGAGTCTGAGATGTCCAGACCCCATTGGATGCATATCCTTCTCCTGTTGTTGTTCTCTTGTACTATTTGCCTGTAACAAAGCTGTCCAAGGAGTATAAACTATTTGAGTCCCATGAGTCCTGTCAGTAACTGAACACTTAAAGTAACTAATGTGTAATTAATTCACATAGTAAGTACTTAAAAATAGAAGGAATAAACAAATGAGTGCAATCACACAAAAATATGATTAGACATTAAACAGGCCTACCTCTAGTTAATAGATTAGGAAACAGATTTGAACAAACATCAGTGGCCATGGAAGAGATCCCAGACAGAGGGCACATCCTAGAATCACTCTAGAAACATGGAAAATATATGTAGTGGATATTGTAGTGCTCAGTTTCCATGAGAATGTCTCACATTCCCATGACTGGTCCACACTAGTGGAAGGCTGGCCTTATTGCCTAATGCAGACCAGGGGCCACCTTGGCCCTGAAGCTCCTTAGGGAAAGGGGCAGAGAGAGGAGCTGACTGTGATTCCCTCCCTCCCTCCCAGGTGTTTTTCCCAGTGACAAGCCCCAATAAATTTCCCACAGGTAAACTTCCATCTCAGAGTCTTTATGTTTCATTTTGTTTTGTTTTGTTTTATGTTTCCCCTGGAAAACCTGACCTACCACAGCAAGGAAAGAAGTAGTAATGCTTGAGGAGGGCATGGTTTAGTTTGGCCAGCGCACAGAGTAAATGAGGTTCAGCCTTGAATGAGATGAGAAAGGCAGGTTACAGCCAAATCAAGCAAGCCCTTTATTAAAAGGCTAAAGAGTTTGGATTTTATTCACAGGATGATAAAAAGCCATTAAATATTCCTAGCAGGGGAAGAATATTATCAAATTCATTCACAAGAAAATTAATCTGGCAGGGCTGTGGAGCAGGGATCTCCAAAGCCCTGTGCTCATACCCTACCACAAGATGACCAGATGAGAGAAGGAAAGTAAACCGCTGAACTATGTATCATAATTTTTTTACGTAAAGCTAAAGAGAAAGAAATGAAGTTGTGCTAATATGAATATATGGCTTAAATACCAGTGTCTCCACATGGTTGTGTGATACGTACAGCCCTTGAGATGTTCTTGGGAAATCCTACAGCCCTATAACATGGTGGGTTTGCCAGCAGAGATGATTTTGTTCTTACTGTTTCTTTCCAACATACAGTGATATATTAGAGTTAACTTGACTGGTAGCATCACTGGATAAGTAGACTTAACACATTTTTCGTCATCCTGTAATTAAAGTAACCCTCACAAAAAGGAGTACTGAATTAAATTTTTCTCACAAGATAAATATATGTAAAAGTAAATACTAGTAATACAATCATAAGAACAAGAAACAAGCAGATACAAAACTTCTAATACAAGCTCTTCAGCTACACGGCAAGACTCAAAACTATGGCTATCTAATATACAATTACATCAAAAATTTTCAAAATATCAAGAAACTAACTTGAAATACAGAGTTATATCCAGTTCATTAGCTGTGAACTGTGTTCTTGGAATCTCTACGTCTTAAAATATTAATGAATGATGGAATGAAGGCATCAAGATTTAAAAGATACTGGGGCGCCTGGGTGGCTCAGTGGGTTAAAGCCTCTGCCTTCGGCTCAGGTCATGATCCCAGCGTCCTGGGATCAAGCCTCGCATCGGGCTCTCTGCTCCGCAGAGAGCCTGCTTCCCCTTCTCTCTCTGCCTGCCTCTCTGCCTAGTTGTGATTTCTCTCTGTCAAATAAATAAAATATTTAAAAAAAAAAAGATTTAAAAGATACTAAAAACACTGATTTTATCTTTTCCGTCTTTTAATGTCTATTTCTGTGTGTGATTTGCAATCTGATGATAGAGATATTTATGTAGGAGTTGTATGTACATTTTATCCTTTTTTGATTTGGTTATCATAACCATGGGAAGGTATCATCACAAAAATGTGGGGACTGCTACCTCACTTTAATTAGTGAATTAAATGGTGAGAAAGAAACCACAAACAATTTTGTTGTCATGTTCAGTTTAAAATATAGGTGAATACACCAAACTGATTAACATTATAATCAACTATTCACTCAGCCCTGTCCAAACTACATTACATGTTTCATGTCATTTAGTCCCCACCACCAATTTTTTTTTCCCACCACAAATTTTTAAGCTGTGTCCTGTTATGTGAGAAGAGGAAAATGAGGACTCAGGTGTTTAGATAACTTTCTAAAGCCCACAAAGATAGGAAAAGGGAGACCCTAGAAACAAGCTTAGTCCTGCCTAACTCCAAAGACCATGCCTGAACTTTTATGATACATGACATTTTGCTTTGCTCTCCAGTGAGACCAACTCAAGCCATATGCTCAGTTTGAACATTTGGGAAAGTGAAACACACAGGACACTAACAGGAAGAAAATAAAAAGGTTGTTGATCATCTTGCTGGGGTTAATTAATAAGCACAATTTAGAGCATCTCCAAGCACTGTGGTATTGAGACTTCCTCCAACAACATTCCATAATGTAGGCCAAAGAGTAGATGAAATAAGTTAGGACTGGGGATAAGCAAGTCAAGAATGTTAGAATTTCAAGGAGCAAAGGTTAGGAGAAATGGCAATTCTAGTGTTGAATAGATAAATTGTATCGAGGTAGAAAGGTAAGCAGTACCAGGCTTACAAGGAGAAAAAGTGAGAAATAGAACCAAGGGTTATTAAAGGTCTACTGTGAGATAGGAATATCAAAGTTCAAGAGTTGGATCATGTAGAGGTTCAAGAGATTCCATGGCCCATGCCATGCCCATACCACCAAGTAACTACTGAGAAGGAATGTGGTGACAAGTATATTCTGCCATGACCACCATTAATTAATAACTTGATTAATGGCTAACTCCAGTTGAGCATAGACTGAGGCCAGTGAGCTAACTGCGTCATCTAAGTGTCTCTAAACACCACAAAGTAGAGATCATTACCATCTCCTTGTAACAGATAATTAAATGGAAGATCAGAAGCACAAAGCCACTGAAACATTTTTCAATAAAACAAGATCACAGTTTTATGAATGCAGTGAGTTGTCACAGATAGAAGGAGATAAGGCTGAATTAATAGACTAAAGATAAACCCTTCCCCCTTCTCAGTTTTTTCTCCAGAGCCTCCTTTTCAGAGAAGGGTAGGTAGGCTTCAATAGTTTCCCAGAGTCACATCCCAATCTCCCCACCATGTGAAGAAAACGTAAGCAGTTGTATTTGTTTTCTTTCTCCTTAAGCTACTTCCACTCTAAATGAACCTCTACAATGATGTAAAAAAATAAGAGAGAATAGATTGCTAAGGAGAAAAGGCAAACTAAAATTTGACAGTAATAAAAGAAAAAAATTTTTACCAACATAATATTTCAAAGATCAGCAGGAAAAAATCATGAGTTTGTTGCCAAGGTTACACCCAGTAGCAGATTATCTTGGTGAAAAAACAAGACTAATGGAAGGCAGCACACAGCACTGGGAGCAGTAGCCAGTGAACTGAGCCCAACTTGTTCACCAAGACCTTCCTTCCTAGGAAGTGCTCACTTGGGCAGTGTTTGCCTAGAGGAACCCTCACTAGCATCCCCCAAAGCCTGGCTCAAATATCAGTACTTCCTTCTCAGATCCTTCCAGCCACAAAAATATTCCTTTCCCTCAACTCTCAAAGCACCTGTTACCTTTCTTGTAACTGAATCTGCAGTAGTTTCTATCACGGCAATTTATAAGCATAGCCTCCTTCTTCATTCTCTTACATTGTTTAGTGGCAGCCATTGGCAAGGCCCACATAAACAAAATAGGCATAGAGCTGACTCTCACAGAGACGAAATTTCAATGGGGAAGACCCACTTGATGTAAATCAGTCATACAGATAACATTTAGTCATAAATGCTTTGCCGAAAAGGATAATGCACGTTGCTCTGAGGTAAGATTTTTTTTTTAAGATTTATTCATTTATTTGAGAGAAAGAGTGTGGAAGTGCAGCAGAGGGAGAGGGAAGGGAGAGAGCATAGACACAAAGCAAAGAGTTCTGAGCATAGAGCCAGACACAGGGCTGGATCCCATGACCCTGAGATCATGGACCCAAGCCAAAACTAAGAGTCAGATGCTTAACTGACTGAAACACACAGGTACCCCTCTGAGGGGAGATTTAATGAGTCTGGACTAAAGTGGGTATCTTCCTGAAAAAGAGATGGGTAAACTGAGTTCTGAAGGATGAGTAGGAGATAGCAGGGAAGACCAGTGCCGGGACAGAGGCAAGATAAAGCCCAAATGCTGTGAAGCCTGGGTCTTTTCAAGACAAAGAGATTAAAAGTAGCTCGAGGGCAAGGTAGGGTATCAGGCTGGATAGGGGCTGAAAGTTCAAGAATTTCTAGGCTATTTTAAGAATGTAAGATCTAATCCCAAGCAGGATGAGAAGAATTATAATCACAATAATGACATAATTAGGTTGGCCTTAGTCTTTGAGAATAACCCATTCATTTATTATATTATTTTTCATCAATTAACCCTACCCTCAGATTTTATCCATCTGTGATGTCTGACCCTGTGAAGGCATTACTTTAATTGGAGTTACAGCAAGAGAGGGTAAAACAGAAGAGAAAGAAACAAATTAAAATACAATAAAAATTCCTTATTATGCAAGGGTGTACATGGATAGCCATATAGACGGTTGCTAATTCCATCACTGTTTGGCACAAAAAAAAAAAAAGGGGGGGGGGGATTCTGAGATGTCATAGCTCTTCTGACAACACAAAGAGAAAGAGATCAAAGTGACAGCATTTCCTCTGCATTCACATCTGAATATTTCTGCTATGGCCATCATTACAACTAACGGCTGAGTATTGGAGAGTTTCCTGTTTTGTGGGGGGGTGGCTGAAATAAATCATCTAACATTTAACTGCATAAAATAAGTTTTACTCTACATTTGCTCTCAGAATCTCCCTATTAATTGTTAAATCTAAAATCTAACTTAATAGTCTTGACTTTCAAATGAATAAGGTGAAGGGGATGAGAGGGACAGAAATTTATAAGTTCATAAGATAGGATGTTATGTGGAGGCCGAGAAAAATTAAGGCCATCCCACCTCAGGTTTAGCCTTAGCATAGGTTCAGCCATCTTAGCTCAGGCAGCCATCTCAGACCCCTGTGCCCAAGGGCTGAACTTTCCCCCACCTTGCTTTAGTAAGCCCCTAAGCCCCACCCTGCTTTAGTTCCAGAGACCCTCACCCTGCTTTCAGGGTGTTTCTGGGATTTCTGGGGTTCCAGAAATCCCCACCCTGCTTTAGTAACAGGAACCCATGAATACCCCTGCCTTAACTAAGCTTGGGGTCCAAGTCCCTACTCCACTATGTCGGGTATACTTGGGCCCAAGCTTAAGCTTGTCAAATAAACCCTCGTGTGATTGCATCGGTGTTGGCTCCTTGGTTGTCTCTTGGACCCGAAAACTCTTGCATAACAGTTAAAAAAAAAAAAAAAAAGAGGTATGGGTAACAGTTTTAATGTATATGTAAAATACTGCAGGACATATTTTTAAAACCAACTGGCGACCCTTGATCCCCCATAAGAAAATGAATAATCACTCAAGAGCTCAGGAGAGACAGCAAGGTAGGGCTGATTATTTCCCTTGATATTAAATGGATGCTTTTGTCTAAAAGGGGCCACTCTTGAGTCACAAGTCATTGCTTCCAGAAGCAACTTAATTATGGCCACCACTATCTTTACAGAGAAGATGGAACAACCTAAGAGCAGCGCTATATTCTCAATTCACTATTTAAGCTTATTTTCATTTCTAGTGAGTTGCTGTGCCTGGGAAGAGTGGAGAATTGCCATTCCTGGTGCCCTGCTTAATTAAAGTCCTCTTTTAAAAATCCCTTGTTGCCAGAGAATAGCTACAAACTTGGCAGAGGCAGCACTAAGTTTCTCAGTATGGCCTTGTGCCAGGGTGTGTCAATCTTGACCCCTTGGAGGATGATTAGCAGAGAGGGGGTGGTTAAACCTTTGTGCCCATTCAGCTCCAGGCTTCTGCTGGAATTGGCAAACACTATAGTGACTATTGTTTAAGGAGTAACTGTCTACTAGGAACTGGACTAAGACCACCAACTCCTTTCACATAAAGCCCCAAACAATGATAATGGCTTCCTGTCACTCCTGACCTGGCTTAGAGCTCAACCAGTACCCCAAAGGGGAAAGAATATTACACTTGCAATATTCTTCAGACATCCACATCTTTTATTTTCCCTTCATGTTGGGGTTAATGTAGAACATGAAATAAGCCATAATAATTGGCTTGCTAAAACATAACACAGAGGCCCCTGGGGGTGAAGGAAGGAAGGTTTCAGATGAGTGTGGGCCTTTGGAATGCCCAGGCCTGGCAACCCCTCTGCCATTGGAACGCTCTGGGGAGTTGCCTTCCCAGCAGAGCTTTCTTAGCCCAAACAGCCACCCGGTGACCTAAGAGATGTATGCCTTGTCCCTTAGACTATATTTAGTAGAACACGCAGATTAGCATATTTTATCTTTCCCCTAAACAGATCCTCTCAGTTTCAGTAACACTCCTTATCACACATCACGTGCTTGAGAAACAGTGATAAGAATATGTGATTATCTTGAAGGTAAAAGTGAGAGCAAAGAGCAAAGGGTCTTCAGCTCTAAGAGCTGACCCCCTTCCTTCTCCTCTCTTCCACAGCAAGGTCTGGAGTGATCGTTCATCCGTCGGTACAGGGATTGCTGGCCATTCCCAGCACCCTCATATTACACTTCTATTACTACTAATAATAACAAAATTTAAAACAATGCTCTAATTACAGGGCATTAGTGTAACAGAACATCAATGAATAAATATTCACAAGAATTTAACATATACATGGAACATAAGTTGCTAACTGAGTTTACCATTTAAATGAAATTGAATAGGGAGTATGGCATTATAAAGTGTTAAAAAAAAGAAAAAAGTGTTCGAATAATGACCAAAACAGCAAACTCATTGTAGTTTAGATCTTACTGTCTATGTTCTAAGTGTTTGTAAGTGTTTGACTAATTTTTACTTTTACTCCCTCCAAAGTTCCTTGGCAATCACATTTTCTTCATAGCAGAAAATAACTCTACTGCACGTTTTAGTAAATTATAACCAGAAATAATCCTATTGCACTTATAAGTCTTATAAAATAATTTATCAAAATTTAAAAAAGAAGTATGAAAATCACTACAAAGTTTCAATTATTATTTGTCTTTGATTAAAATTCAATATTTTAAATATATTCCTTTCTACCTTTGGAATTTTGCATATAACTTGAAAATACCTGTCAATTCAAATAACAACTGATTGATGTTAAGAAAAAAAAGGCAAAAATGAAGAGACCACATAGTAAGCAGGAGGTTACATAGTTAGTTGTTAACATCCAAGGCTAGAACCTGTCTCTTTACTCACTTAATAAATATTTATTGGCCACCAGTAATGTGCCAGGTACAGCTTTGACAGACAGAGAGAGAGAGAGAGAGCGCACAAGCAGGCAGAGTGGCAGGCAGAGGGAGAGACAGAAGCAGGCTCCCCAGTGAGCAAGGAGCCTGATGCCGATGGATGCTGGGCTCTATCCAAGGACTCTGGGATCATGAGCAGAGCTGAAGGCAGCCGCTTAATCAACTGAGCCACCCAGGCATGCAACCAGGTACAGTTTTGAAACACAAGATAAAAACCCTTGCCATCATAGACTACTATTACTGTGTTATTTCACTGGGCAATATATTTTACCTTTGTATATTCAACAACTCCCCGGAAGTTATTACTAAAGACCATAGGTCTGAATAATGGGAACTTTTGGTATCAATACTCACAATAATACATGCATTAGAATACTTGGCATAGCTAAAGAGGTAATATAACTTGTGGCTGTTTTTTACCCATAAGAAAAAGGATAGATAACACCTGTCACTTGTGTGTAAAGTTTTGGACAGCTAAGTAATATAGATTCAAATTAAAAATGACAGATGCACTGACATGAAACATAATGGTTACTGAAGGGAAACTTTATTCCTTGTAGTGCTATGGTTAACTATTAAATGGCTCAAGTACTATTTTTAGGTGTGAATATTGTGACAACTGTTGGTCAATGTCATATGCCATAATCAAGATTTTCTTGGTAAATTCTATTACAAGTGGAGTGGTTATCTTAAGGAAAAAACCCATACTAGTGACAATCCCAAGTTAGTTTTTATCGAATCAATATTAATTGATTTCATGGGTGGGACCTTCCTGATTTTCCAAGCACAGTGAGTATTTCATAGGACAGTAGGAAAGTATCCACCATAACCGTTTTTTTAAAAGGCAACAAGAATTCTCAATTTACTGTTAAAGGTTATGATTAATCTCTTCTTTTTCTAAGACTCAACATCCACCATGTGTGTCAAGGAAGAAAAAAAGTAACATTATGTTTAAGTGATCCCAAACATCTGTATAAAACAATAAGTATATCAATTAGATGCTTGTTTCAAAAAAGGAAGTTGTTGAGGAACATACATAAAACCTTCATATAATTGCCTGACATCTTTGCTCTCTTCAGAATATAACTATGTTATTTAGATATAGACAAAATGTAAGAAAACCACACTCTAAGAAAAGAGTTGCCCAATATTCTACCTGCTTCCCAACCTCTGCCCTTTCTCTCCCCATTGGCACTACCAAATAAACAAATAACCAAACAAATAAATATGTCTACTAATTTTCTAAATTATGTCAAAAATTAAACAGAATTACAAGTGCAGTTAAGTTGAGAGGGAGGCAGATTTCTTACTGAAGCACCACTTACAGCACCCCCACAAGGATGGCCTGGGCATGGTCAAGTAGCTCTAACCGCCTGCAGATGCGCTGTTAGAGAAGACTACAGAAAAAGAAAAGGTTACTGTGTGGCCTGTCCCAAGGGGACTAGCATTGTGTAAGAAAAGTGTGATTGGATACATAGTTAAAACACTAAACTAAAATGCTACGGAAACCAGAGAAAAGTGAAAAAGTACATATCCTTCAATTTCATGAGTCAAACCCAAGCTCATCAACTTCAAGTCAGGTCCTAAGATGTCAACTGCATTAAGTAGGTCTAGTCTTGGGCTGGAACTTCATTTCCTGTGATGCACCACTGTGGTTTTTGATTTTACATCTGTAGCAGTAACTTAACTTGCTTTTGTTCCAAAATGAATTTCATGCTCAACTTGTTTTTCTTAATTAAACTTCCTTTAGCAGTCCCTAATATGTGTATTATTAAAACTCATTAGTCCCATTCACGCTTGCCTGTCATCTTTTGGCTACACATTCATATACTGAAGTGTTCTGTTGCTATATATAGGAAGAAAATTAAATAATAAATATGGGGACTTGAACGTTTTATGAGTGTCAGGATGAGAGACTGCCTGCAAGGCCCATAAGGTTTCACACAAAAGAGGCATTACTGCTAAAGCTAACATGCTGACACATCTCTGATCTATAAAGTCTGCAGTAATGGCAGCAGTAAAGCGTTGTGCCATTGACTGGAATTTCTCATACATGCAACGGAAATAGGCACAGGAAAAATTATATTGACTGTTATAAAATGAATTCATATAAAATACCCCCAAAATTTAATGTCTAATAATTTCAAATGCCTGAAGAGACTTACTAGTTTTTTCTGACTTCAGTTATGCTTAGAATTGGTAACCTTTCTCACACAGGTTTACTACCAAATAAGTGGGTTTATCCATTTGGGTGGGGGGGCAGAATTTTAAAGGCAAAAAGGACTCATATCCTTTTATAGCAACATAGTAATACTCAAAATCATTAATGTGATTCCATTAATAACAAACTCAAAATAATCAAATATGTAGCTGTTAAGGAATCACTCTTCTTAGAAACAGTTGAGAATGTTGCTATCCTACAAGATTAACAGATTAGCTACCTCAAAATATTTTAAAGTATCTTTAAAAGGTATTAAAAAGAAAAAGGACATTCTAGATTCATCATGAATGTTCACTATTTTTTTTTTAATTTTCTGGGCTTTGCAAATTTGAGATATTAAAAAATTAAAATTTTAAATTAACTGAAACTTCTGCTTTGTTTTTATATATCTCAAGAGAGCAAAAGAGATGGAAAATTTACATTTTTGGATGCCATGTGTTAAATTTCAACAAATCATTCAAAACTATTGCCCTTTTCATTTTACTTTCAATTAACAGTGTGTAGCAATTTTTTTCAAAAAAAAATCAATTAACATAGAATAGCATGTAACTGTATTTAATCATTTCAAAATCATAGAAGGAAACTGTAGGAAATATCTTAATTCCTACTGTACGGTATTTCAGTTAGAACACATAGAAGGCTTTTGAGGGACAGGTGCAGTTGTCAAACTAAGCTCCAGTGAATGCAACATCAGTTTTTCCATAGTCATAAGCTTTGGGAAATCCAATGCTATTTCTTGTCACATATGTCATGAACTGTTTTTGCAATTTTCTGGACAGGGTCATTGAGAGCTTCCATCCCTTCATCCTGAGCTACCACATTTTGTGTTATTCTGAATCAAAATTGGAAGAGCTAATCAAGACCACCATGTTCTTTTAATAATCGCGACCAAAAATATGTGTTTGGATAAGGTAGAGCAAAATGTCATTGATTTTCTAAGTGAACTCTCAGGTTGTTCAGTAGTTCTTAAAGTGATCTACTCTATTAGTAGAGAGCATTTCAATTACTGGGTACCTTGTTCTTATTTAGTGGCTACAGTTTAAAAAATTTTTGTGGTATGTAATTTTACTTTTATTTCTGTCATTATTGACCTTCCAAAGTGGATCTACTACCTACAAAGTTACTAAAGTTTTGTGCAGGAACTGCTTATAGAAACCAAAGAATAAGACAAAGCCTTCCTTTTTCTCATCAACTGATGAAAGAGAGTAAAATGAAGGAGTAAAAAGTATTGATGATTCCTGACAGAGAAAGATACTGCTTATCCATGACAGAGGCACTTGAAGTTGAATCTTTTGCTTTAGCACTATGCCATGATCACCAATTCAATGGTTGTGAAATAAACAAAATAACTTTTTTTTTTCCCAAAATGAAACGAGGTATCCTAGAATTTTTTTTTTTTAATTTATTTGAAAGACAGAGATCACAAGTATGCAGAGAGGCAGGCAGAGAGAGAGGAAAGGAAGCAGGCTCCCTGTTGAGCAGAGAGCCCGATGCGGGGCTCGATGCGGGGATCGATGGGGGGCTCGATGCGGGGCTCGATGCGGGGCTCGATGCAGGGCTCGATCCCAGGACCCTGGGATCATGACCCGAGCCGAAGGCAGAGGCTTAACCCACTGAGCCACCCAGGTGCCCCTACAAAATAACTTTTAAAAGAACCATCTTTCTCCTGTTTCATATCTTCCATCTATGTATAGCAATGCTACATTCTCTACTAGCCCAGAAAAAAAAAAAATTCAGCTCACTTCCCATTCACCTTCATTAATTATTTACTATCATCATTTAATGTGTTATTTACTAGCTGACTCTTTTTTGCTAATTTAAACTTTGAAAAAAAGATGTTAACTATTGGACTGTTCGGCCAAGATCAGTGGCTAGAATGTACCAATACACAGAACATCCATTCTTCTAGCTCACCCTGCACATGAACCACGTGACTTAGAGCTGCATAAAAGAAAGGCAAATCGAGCCTCTCAGATATCTCCTTAAAACTAACAGTTGGGCTTACAAAAACTATTTTTTTTTTGCTATTTTTGTCACCTCTAAACAAGCTTACACAAAATCTGCAGAAATAGGAAATATTTAACTTCTCCACCACAGAATCCTTGGGAGACAAAGTTTTCTATTTTGCCATTTCATCTTAAAAAAAAAAAAAAAAGGATGTCATTGTGCTTGTTTCAGAACTTAGATTTAAGAAACACATATACACACAAAACCAGGAAGAAAGTTTGGCAAGACTCCCCTTTTAATACCAGGATGTCAGATGAATTTGGAATTCCTGAAATAAGTACTGGGATGATGAGTGTTTCAGATGACATTGAAGAGTTGCCTTTCATGAGTTCACACATAATGGAGAGGCTTGAATGCTAAAGCCATAAAAGTATCTACATTCATATCATAATCTGTAAACAGAAACCCCCCAAAAATATTTGAAGCCTTTCTTTAAAAGATAAAATTGTATTAAAAAATCATTATTTTATATTTTAGCAATTACCTATCTCCATCTTATCCTAATATATTTGGCTGTCTGAAGATTTAAAATTTAACGAATTGGACTTAAATAGGAAGAGCCTGCTAAAATTATAATGCTGAGGTGTCTGAAGGTATATAGGGGTGGGGGGTAGTCATTAGTCTATTTAACGTATCTATATACATATTTTAAGTGAATCAGTTTTTCATATGTTATTGTTCAGAACAACCTATGTGTGTTCCAAAATTAGTTCAGAATAATATGCTTTTCTGGATTCCAAAGCAACTTTTAGTTTCCTAAGTCAATTAATATTACAGATTTGAGTGATTAATTTTAATTATATCTGCTGAAATTGATTATCCTTCTGCAAATAATGATGAGCTTTTCTTGAGAGCTAAAAAAAAATAAGATAATAAAAAGGAAAAAAAAATCCTTGTATTCAACTGCAAGAAAATGTCTGGGAACGCGC
Organism: Meles meles; assembly: GCF_922984935.1. NCBI lineage: Eukaryota > Metazoa > Chordata > Mammalia > Carnivora > Mustelidae > Meles > Meles meles. The sequence continues at coordinate 65,019,039 of NC_060069.1, forward strand.
GCGCACCGCTCAGTTGGAAAGAAAAGGCAGAGAGTGGCGAGGCAGCCAGGGTAGGGATGCATCGGTAATGCAGCGGCTGCCTGGCTCACTCGCCAGCCCGGGCCCTCGGCATAAAGGCTGTAACGCCTTGCTGGACTCTTCCAACTCCAGGAAAGTTATCTCGGACTGTATTATGCAAAGTCTTGCAAGTGAATTACAAGACAACCTGTGTGGCCCGTCACCCACTTCTGTGTCTATCCAATGCAGTGACCCTGTAACCCTTTAGCGTTCAGCTGAGAGAAG